>NW_015151094.1:14966-37638 GCF_000732505.1 Cyprinodon variegatus | reverse complement strand
TAGTAGCTTCATCTGGTGTGTTTCTGTTATGCTGTGACACCATCCTGGAGAGAAACATCAGCTGTGCTGCTGCCATCAATATCTTTGTTTATAGATGTTGGGGCTTGGCCTGTTTTACAATATGGTCCTGTTTCTCTGACCGTGACTGGCTGGATGCTCTCGTCATCCTCTGACATGGGAGCTGGCTCAGAGCTTTTTTGCCTGGCTGTGTGCTTCCTTGATGTGGCCGCCTGTGGAGCTGGTTTACAGTTGCCTTTGGTATCTCTGCTTCTTTACTCATGTCTGTATTTGTCTCCAGTTGGACTCGATAGATTGCCCCTCACACTGGTGAGTCTGGTTCTGCTGGAGGTGTCTTCCTGTTCAAAGGGAATTTTGCCTCTCTATGGTCGCTACAGCATGCTTAGTGTGCAGAATTACCTTCAAGTCAATGAGTCGATGCAATCAACTGGTTTTCCTTAGATAGAAAACTTTGAATCAATTTGACTGGATGATCTGGTTGAATTGTGAAGTGCCTTGAGATGACTTGTGTCATGAATTGGCGCAATATAAATAAACTGAATTATTTTATTTTTGGCAAAGTCATTCAGTCCTACTTTGCACCTTTTCAAGATCTGCCCTGTGCATACAAACATTAATTAATCTGTTATAAATCACCCTTAACAGCAGCAAATATGCTGCAAAAACAAACACAAGCTCTACATAGAAATGGTGATGCTTTGGCTGAGTTGTGTCATGTGATGTTTCACCTGCAGTCACTTTACCATCTAAGATAGTGTGTTTTTTACCATTAGTGTTGTTGAGAGTCCGTGTCTTTAGCACCATTTAAGACAAATTAGATATGTCTGTTACAGGTTTGTAAAAAAGCTTATCCTCCTGTAGTCTCTCATGTTGAAGCAAAATGTCATTATTTCTGAGATCTTTGCATGTGGTTTTTTTTTTAAATCCTACCTGCTATATACCTGGAAATGAATGAGCCAGCAGTGATTGCACAATACTTTCATGAGATAATTGTGGCCCCAAAGTCCTCTTAACAAGGACAGGGACAGAGAAAGTAGGAGACTGTTGACTGTGGCGAGATCATAATCATGCAGAGGAGGCAGGACTGTATGCTCCAGTGAAAGAAGTGGCAGAAGGTTTGCCGAAGGGCAAGAGGAGTCTTCATCAGCATAAATTCTGAGTCAAGATGTTCAGGCAATGAGATATCTCACTCATCCAGCCCCAGCTACCCCACTGCCCCCACACTCCATGAATCCCTGCCTGACAGTTGAAGCATGGGATGGGCTTGAAAGTTGTCAGAATCAGAGAGAGTGAAGGCTGAAGGGATTAAGGTGGGCAGAAAAAAAAGATGATATTGAAAAGAACAGTGAGAAACTTGCCAAATAAAAGTCAGAAGCCATATGATGTAAAATGACCTGTTTAGAGTAATAATATTACAGCAGTTCCTCTGGCTCTCTGAAGGTCTTAAAAGTTTTATTTTGGGGTGGGAGATGCAGGAGTTTGCTCTTCAAAAAAAGAGGGTTGTCAGTTCAAACCCCAGCTCTGATACATCAGTCAGGATCTGTCATTTGGCAAGACACTTCACCCACAGTTCCTACTGATGGTGGTCAGCAAAGGTACGGTGTTCTTGTCTTACCACCCCTGGATAGGCCATAAAAGTTCAATGATTCTGCAAAAATCTTATTGAAATTTAAAAAAAAGATTTTAATTTATGGGGATGTGTTTTCTACTGTCTCATCTCTATCAAACTTACATTGTCAAATAAAGAACTTCACACCGAATAATATTTTGTGAGTTGTACCCCAGCAAGTATCACAAAAACCGCACACTATTTAGTCGTCCAAAACCTTGTGTCATAACTCTGCCTGTGTGTATACCTTATCATCTCGGTTGAAGTCAAACTGTCTTGTTTTTATTCAAGGATTTTGACAACAGTCAACAAACTTCTAATTCAACTACGTTTGGAGCTTGGGGCAACCATCAAGGAATCTACCTGCTTTATCAAATCCAATGCCAGCTTTTATGTGTATTTCAGTATGATTTTGCTGTTTGAACACCAAAATATCTTTAATTTTAACTTGACCCAAAACAATCAGCCGCATATGAAAAGAAATGGATCTTCACAAACCATTTTGTGCCATAAACCATGATAATAATCTCGGACATTAAGAACCAGTGTCCATGTTTCCATGCAGTTTTGCTCATAAACAGCTGTGAGACCTCTCTGCTCTGCTCTGCAAGCCCCTCTCAGCCAACTGGCTGCACAGGACCCCTCCCGGATCTGTGACTTGCCACCCCTCTCTGTGTTGAGAACAGTCAACAGTCAGTCTCTTTTCCGTAAAGCTGCCTGAGGGTTCACTTCGGAAGAGGCAACCACAATGGAGACCCCAGCTCAAGGCCCAGATCTCCAGAATGATCAAGGATAAGTCATGATGGTTGACTTTTCAGAACCAAACTGCTGCAAAACAGACTTTTTGCAACACATTTCTATTGAGGTTCAGAACTTACAGAGCCAGACTGGAGGATAAAGTCTCCTGAAGATCCTATGGTGTCAGCAGCATGGGATGAAGGACAACCCCCCCTTTTCTGTGAGTGTGCCCTGCTAAGCTGCTGCTGGATGAAACTCAAACCTTCCAAAAACGTACATGGAAAGAGGTTTGCAGATCTGGCACAATTAGGGACAGAACAAACAATGTCTTTTGATGATTTTGATCATTTAATGTGTTTACTGATGGGTAAAGACAAAGCTAACAGGTTGGACTGCATTCTATGCTATGCTACAGTAATATGTTTTGAGCTGTTGTTGAAGCTTGGACAAGATTTATTTCACTAATGGTTCAAACACTGATATAACATTAGTGTTCATGAATCATATGTTCATTAAACTTTGTTCACCAAGTATGACCAAGAGTCATTTAATGGAATACCTGATGTTATTTCACTGCTAGCTATTTCAAAGAGGGTAATTTACCCTGGGTAAAGAATCATTTAATTAAAGGTTACTGGTTCCCGATTAAGCAAATAATTTAATAAAACATTATTTGGCCAAATTATGTTTTATTCACTCATGGATCTGTGTTGTGAATTGGTTTGAAAACATTCCTATTGCTCTAAATGAGTGAAAAGCTAATTTGATCATATCCCAAATTCTTCCAGATAAACTTTGGTTTTCCAAACACAAAATCCATCTTAAACTGTAATATGGTTTTCAACCATCCTCCCTTCCTATTTGTACATAGTAGTTTATTTAGTTCAGGTTCACAATTTTTAGTCAAGAGTTTTTAACTGAAATATGCTTGACTTGGAGATGAATGTTTTTTTTTTTTTATAAACTCTTAGATTTTGAACAGAAGTTGTGGTGAACATATTCTATGTATGTGCAGAATTATCTGTTGGACCATGATTTGAGCTCAAATCACTCTTTCATTTATTGTTCTAACACACAGCTAGTAGGGGGTGTGTAATAACCCTAATAATATCCCTACCAGGTTGGGCAATAAACATCTTAAAGTATCAGAACTTAATATGAATTCCCAGCTGGCTGGGAATTGAATATAACAGTTATTCACAACACCATCAAGGATAAAGCAGGTAAAAGATACAGGAATTCTGTGTCACATGTTTTAACATTAAAGAAACTCAGACCTAATCTGGGCATAATACAGTAGCTGCACCTATGTAGACATAAGTAAAAGGAATAGACAGCTTATTAGACTAAAACTGTGTTGTGTATTCATGCCAGTTTAACAGCGATAATTTAAACAGATTTACCAGGAACAGAATGAAATGCAATCCGTCTGAGAGGGTTGGTTTGTGCTGGTTGATAATCTGATCAACATGTATACAAACACCTGTCATGATTACGTTATTCTAAATGAGGCAAATTGACCTGAGTGCTCATGTAAATCCTGCATCAAAGTGATGTATTTCCATATTCTTAAGTGGCTTGATCCTATCGCCAGAGGCTGTGTCAGGATATTCCAACTGGTATTTTTACATGTCGCCTATTTAATCTGATCGTCCGTTTCATTCTAAATACTTTTTTTTCTGTATACAGTTCAGGTGGGGCACTGGGTAGCACTGCTGCCTTGCAGCAAGAAGGGTTCGATTCTTGGCCCGGGGTCTTTCTGCATGGAATTTGCAAGTTCTCTCTGAGCATGCGTGGGTTCTTTTCGGGTTCTCCGGCTTCCTCCCTCAGTCCATGACAGTTAGGTTAACTGGCTTCTCTAAATTCTTCTTAGGTGTGATTGTTTGCGTGAATAGATGTTTGTCCTGTTTTTCTCAGTGCGATTGCCTGGTGACCTTTCCAGGGTGGACCCCACCTCTCGCCAATAGACAGCTGAGGATCGACACTAGCACTAATGTTGCACAGATACTGATACCAGTATCGGGCAGGTCCCCGATCCAGCACTAAATTGCTGGTATCAGTATCGGGAGTACCAACAAATAGGCCACCGATACCATTCTGAGAGCCAAAAGTTTATTCAACTATTGTCACCCATTCCAGGTAGGCAATAAAAAGTTCTACTGGATTCACTTTGTATAAGTCTTTTTCCTGCTTCCCCAAGGTAGGCAGCAGCTTGACAAAGCCATGATGGCAATTATTTTACATCCAAGTAGTATGCAGTTCTTTATATATACACACACACATCAATTTCAAACAGATGGTATTGGTATGGTATCGGTATCGGCCGATACTGCACAGCCAGGTATCTGGCATTGGTATCAGGGCCAAAAGATGGCATCGCCGCAACAGTAACCATCACCCCTCTAGAACCCGTTTGGGATAAGCGTGACGGAAAATGGATGTAGTGATGTAGTGTAATGATGACAGTTTAAACCAGTTGTAAAATTCTGTGCATGTAAACAGCTACTGTTTAGTCTATTAAAGTCTATATGTGAATCCATCAATCCTGTCTGGTCTAAATGTGGTCTAAGCTTAGACTTATGAAGGAATTTGCAAATCAAGCAAAAAATGCCGGGTACTGGAATAATAATATGCAGAAAATATTTTTTTTCTTGAATACTAAAAGAAGAATTACATAGGGAAATATTCTACTATTTATAAATCATCATACATGCTCAAGCTGCACAATGGATGTCAGCATAGGCAAAGTTCAGCTTGTTTTTATAAAGGAAGCTGTCAGTTGTTCAACAAGAATCATTATTTTCACCCAGAACTTTTAGACTCTCATACAATGGCAGCAACTCTGTGACAACATTTTTGTACCACATTGATGACACAGCACCGACACAATATCAGAGAGGTGGACAAGGAACAGCGTTTAATTTATACTTGTTAAAAAAGTAATTTATTATATACCTACGTCTAAAAAAACATGACGGGTATAAATTACTCCTGAACTTATTTGTGCATAATGAAGTGTGTGATTGTGTAGCTCTTCGAGAAAAGATGAAATGCTGATAAACACGCGAATTAACAGATAAGTCCAAGGCATCCTTATCATTTCTTAGGATTGTTTATCCCTCATATAAATTATCTACTTTCCTAAAAGAAAAACACCTAGAAACAAAGAAAAGTGTTCAGTGCTGACATGTTGCAGGTCTGAAGTTTATGGCTCTTGAGACATTGTTTATGAACGGAAATGCACAGAGTATGTTTGTAATTAACATTAACTAAGATAGTGCTGATTTAGGAGTGGCGCTGGTCAGAAATTGAGACTGCTGGAGATAATTTGAACCCATGTGATACCATTGCAACATTCAAGCATGGCATTGGTAGTGTCACTTTGAGGATATATTTTGCTCCCTGGAGTATTGAAATGAAAAGGAAAATAAACCTTTAGTATTTACACACCTGCAGAACATTTTTGTTTGCTCAAACAATTTTACTAAACCATTGTTTAAAACTATTTCTCTTTTATACCTGCAATCTTATTTTCTGCAATGACCTTAGGCGTTGTTTCTGTTATTTGATGTTTTGCATTGTGTATGAACTAGACCATAATAAGTCAACTTACCTTGCCTTTAAAGGGGTCATAGAATGATTATATAGGGTATGTGGTGCTGGTCCTTAAGGTCTCTGAATAGGGTGTGTAATATTGGTTTCGCTGAAAATGGCAAATTTGCTGTTCTGTGAGCCCTAATGCAAGCCTTGTTAAAAGCCCCCGAATGCAACGACAGGTTTTCTTCCTTATATTTTATGCTCATGAATGAAGATGAGCTGTGCGCTGATTGGTTGGAGCGAAGCTGTGGAGCAAAGACGCATCATAGCAACAAGCACTCACTCACTGAAACATCAAAATTATCGATATGCTAGAAAACTAGACGTCCAGTTTTTCCCTGACATGTCCTACTTTTCATACTTAAAAAAGAGTTTCAAAATCGTCCGAGACCAAAGGAGTTATATTGGAAAAGTTGCAGCGTAGAAGGTAAAGTTCCAAAAAAGCACAATGTGGTGAAAAAACATATACTTTTCTGATACTTTTATGCAAAACGTAGCTTTGTATACTTAGATATAATCTTGGTTTATTTAGATGTATCTTGATTGTACGGATCTATGGCATTTTTAGAGATGCCCATTGTCATTGCTCTACAGCCAGCTGCTTTGGCCGGACATGGTGAGTCACTCAAATTACATGTAGATAAAGATCTCACACTTCCATCTAGCTGCCGTCCAAATATCACTCATAAATACAGAGCATAAAGTCTTCTTTAACACATCAGCCACAATGTTTGAAAACAAATCACCTTTTCCACTCTGAACAGACTGGTTTCATTGAAAGCATTACAAGAAGACTCATCAAACTACTAGAGTATTGCATAACCCCAAATGAAAACCAGTTTGATCGTTTAAATCTATGCAGAAAAGGCTTTCGATAAGGTCAACTGGAAAATTCTATTTGCTACCTAACTGAGATTTGGATTTGGACTTACTTTTTTGTCATGGATTAAAGTGTTATAAAGCTTTCCTATTCTTAGTATAAAAAAAAAAGGACTTGATTCTTCAGAGCTTCGATTTTAAGAGAAACACCAGAAATAGTGTCAACTCTCCTAATTCCCTCATATATAGTCTATGCACATATATGTCAACATGTATATAGACTAATTTATTTGCACAGTTAATGGAAATAAATATCCATGAGTAAAGACTAGCTGTCAAAAAGAACATAGTAATATTGTATACCTCCAGGAGTATAGAAGGTGAAAGGGTATGCTTAAATAAGTTTAAATTTTTTCTATACGTTTCTTCATAACCCTTTTCAGACTTAGGCTCTGATTTAAACATATAGCATAATTGTATATATATATATGTCACTGATGGACTGGCAACCTGTCCAGGGTGTACCCCGCCTCTCGCCCATTGACTGCTGGAGATAGGCACCAGCACCCCTCGCAACCCCACTCGGGACAAGCGTGTCAGGTAATGGATGGATGGATTGATATGTCACTGATGGTAAATGATGTTTACTTGTGCTCAATTTTTTATTTTTTGCTGGAGACCTTACTAATGGACTCCACCAAATATGCTGATAGTGTGTTGCTCTTTTTAGAAAAATGCAAACCCTTCTAGGTAGCTCCAAGCAACAGTCCTTCCAATCTCCTCCAACAATCATCTTTCTCCAACTATATCTCGACAGACTGGAAACATCAGGTACAATGGCATATATGTATAACAAGCTGAATGAGCTGACAAATTTAAACTACACCCTATTACTCAAATTGATAGAAGACGACCTTATACTGTGTAGAACTCTCCCTTTGTCACACACAGGAAGAGTACCTGCAATTAAAATGATAATCCTGCCTAAAGTAACTAGACCTCAGTCCCCCCAATTCTTAAATATCTATATTTTTAGGGACAGTTTAACCAAAAACAGTCACAATTTTAAGGATCCGAAAACCCGAAATACTGTATATTGCATTCCATTTTTTAGAGTGGATTTGGAAGAATCTACCAATCATTTAAATGTTATGTGAAATAATCTTCTAAATATTGCACATATCAACCCCTGATTTATTTTATTAATTTACCACTGGTTAAAGTGGATACATTTTTCAAACGCACCAGGTTCGCTACATTTTTGAGAGCCTAGTGGGAAATATCTCAAAATCAATAATCTTCTATTCTTCCATACAGATGAACACCCATTTGAAGCAAAGCAGTTTGCCTGGATAACAAAATGGCTCTTTACTTTTCCACATGGAACAGTTAAGGATCTAATTATTTAGACAAAATATTTGATTGAAAAACTCTTCTTTATTTAAGAGAGTTAACCCTTTCATATTATTGAAATAATATGAAATTAGGAAAAGAGATTTATTTTAATATTGCCAACTAAATTATTTTTATACAGTAATAAATTTACAATGAAACAAATGAATATAACTAAATTTTTTAAACATAAGCAGAAGAAATAAATTAAATATTCTCACTAAGGGGCAGACACTTGCACTGACTCACTGGTCTGAGGCTTCCCCAGGGCTTGGCCTTATTGGCTGGCAATGGTGCCGTTTCTGGCTCTCAAGGAGTTTGGTGGTGTGTATTGCTGCCATGGTGTGATGGATTTTATCTGGCTGTCAAAAAGAGGCTTTCAGAGCTGCACTTTGCTGCTAATAGATGCTGCAGAATCAAGGCCTTTTACTGTCTTTGCCACATCTAGATTTGTACACCACAAAGTGACAAACTGTCTCTCACGTAAACCTACTCAGCATAAACAGACTTTTTTTATTTATGCTGGATTGTACAGGACATAATATATTCATTCACAGGATTAAGATATTGTCTTGAGATATTCTTTTTACCACCCTGGCCCATGTACTGTTGGCTACCATCTCATATACTGGTCTAAAAGGCCACCATAGTACACAAAACAAAAAAGAGAAAAAAACAACAATGGAGGACACTGATACCAATGATAAGTGTACGCTGACTTTTGATCTTAGATGAAAATGTTTGTAACATCTGAGAGGAAAGATCTAAAATGTGTTGTGTAGGAAGGTTGTGCAATTTCTAATACCTGGCATGTCAAAATTGTCTTTTTTTGGTATTTTAAAAAACAAATGAAAATAATTAAATGAGAGGACCAACAGAACAAACCTTCTGTTTCGCTAATATAAATGAAAAAGGTGAGGTTAAATCCCTGGGACATTTCAAATTGTAGTAAATAACTGTGCAAATCCCAAACACCCAAGTCCTATAATCAGAGTAACAAAATCTTCTCACAGCGGCATTCATTATACTGACTGTATTAATAAAAAGTAGAGGCTGCATACCATCAACCAAACTCTAAACAACCACAAAAAATTCATGGAGTAATTTATTACAGACGGAGGCTGGCCCACAGAGATAAGCAAGGATTATCCCATAGATTTTTTCCCTCATAGTTTTTCTAAAAAATGGAACGTCACTGCTAAATCAGTGGCTCTCTAACCAACACAATATTAATACTCTGAACCTCCATTATTGTAGTCCACCAGCTTGCACTGACTGATAAGGACAACAATTGTTAAAAAGACCTGATTTTCTCATGAGCAAGTGAGGAGAACTCTCTCCTACATGCATCATCATTAAAAATAATAGATTATGATCAATGTAAAATAGAGAACTATCTTAAACTTAGACAGCTTTTATTGTCATTTTGTTTACACAAAGTTTATACAGAATGAAATTTCTCTTTGTTCAACTTCCACAGTAAATGAGCAGCAGCTTAGCAGTGAAATGAACATTTCCATTTCATAATGTGCAGCAGTGATGAAAAACATGGTGCAAAACGCATTGATATGGAAGTTAAGAGTAGTGCATAGACAAATACCCATGGTGCAAAAATGCAGTAGAAAAACATTTTTGAGTTTAGTTCTTTTTGGTTTGGTGTTATCAGTGTGGTGCAGAGTCTGTGACTTGATTTAGAGTTTTTTCAACAGTTCAGCTGTCTTATGGCAGTGGGGAAAAAGCTGTTTGCAGAATCTGTTGAACCTGCAGTTGATGCTGCAAAAGCCTCTACCCAGGGGCATCAGGGAGAATAGTCCTATGTGAGGGCAGCTGGGCTCTCCTCATCCTCCGCAGGAAGTGACAGTGCTTCTGTGCCCTTTTGACTAGTGAGGCGGTGTTCATAGTCCAGGTGAGTTTGTCTGTGATGTGCACCCCCAAGAATATTGGTGCTGCTGACCACCTCTACAGCTGAGCTGTTGATGAGCCGGGTAGCATGGTTAGGCTGCTTCTTCCTGAAGTCGACAATGAACTCCTACATCTTCTCCACATTCAGGATCAGGCTGTTATCTCTTCACCAGCCCACCAGCTGCTCCACCCTCCTCTCTGTAGTCATGGCCATTGTCTTCTCTGATGAGGCCCACCACAAACCCATTTAGGAAGTCAGCATCAGCTGCACAGTAAATGTTGCAGTGTTAAAGTAACACTCAGGAGTACATTTGGTCTCCCTCTGAGTTAGTGTTGGACCAAATGTACTCTCACTTTGTGTTACTTTTACCTCCCACTTTTACCTTTTTTTTTACTTTTACCTCCCACTGGACGGGAGGGTGTGTGCTGTAGTCTGTGATCACCCGTATGCCTCGCCATATCCTCCTGGTGTTGCTAGCATCGTGGAAGAGTTCCTGGATCTTCCGGTTGTGGTTCTGCTTCGCTGATCTGATGGCACGGTTTAAGTGCTTTTAGCAATATCAGAACCTCCCTACTCATCCAGGGGCATTGGTTGGCCCAGGTGGTGATGTTCTTTGTGAGGTTGACATTTTCAATGCATTTGCTGGTGTAGGCTGACGCAGTCAAGGCATTCTCGTCCATATTTATCTTGTTGTCATAAGTAGCAGCTGCTTTTAACATGTTCCAGTAAGAGCATTCAAAACAGTCCTGAGGTTTCCCTATGGCCCCCTCCGTCCACACCATGACCTTCCTCACTGTTGGTTTTGACCTGATTAGCTGGAGGCCTTAATGCAGGAATTACTGTAGCATGACAGATAGGCAGTGATGTTTTCGTCAAGGATGAGGATGACAAAATCATTTAGTTTATGCACCTTTTTTTTTGCACGAAAACTGACGAGCTAAACGTGCATCTTTGATGAATAAAACATGATGAGTCAGGGGTTTGAGTTTTCGTCAACAAGACGAGACTAAATAAAAAAAAGCACATAAACATCAGACGTTTAAAATAGATTATTGTGCTGTAATCTGCTAAACAAGCTAAACAGTAACAGCCATGCTGCTGCATCCTGTCTTATCCTAACGTCCACCTGCCGAGCAGCGATGCACATGCTGCAGGAGCACTGATGGATCAAGGCAGCAGCGGCAGGGTCTGAGAAAATAACCCAGAATGGTCCAGTACTATAGGTTGAACTCTGACACACTGCTCTGATCTTCCCCCTGTGCTTGTGCAGAAATGCGTCTTTCTGCAGAAGTCTACGCTTCACGCTCCACTCTAATGCTTCGCTCTCAGCAATATAGCTCTTCCATTGCTACTTAATAAAATATGTGACTGATCATCCTCTGCCAAGCGTAAAAATAACCTTTGTCTAACTATTAGGATCTTATTTATTCCAGCTCACAAGAGGTGATATTAAGCATTCTTTAATTTCTACCAAAAGGAATCCCTAAGTTATATCCAAATACAATGTTTCATTGAATTATTTTATGTTTGGATAGAGAGCCAGGTGAAAAGGTACATAGGTCTTTGTATATATCTCTCTAATTGGTTTCGTTTCTATCTATTTAAATATTATGTAAATGTTTCCTTGTATTGTCATTCAAACATTTTTTTCTATTTCCTTTAAATATTTCAACATTTTTGTTAGCATATTCATTCAATTTAGGTCTGGATTGCCATGTCATTACAAGGCAATTAGGTAGGTTCTTTTTGTATTTTTTTAATATCAAAACCCTGTGAATTTAAATCTTACTTTGACCTCTGAGCAGGAGTAACCCAGTAGTAAATTCTCAGAAATAAAGCAAAAATAGCAAGAATAATGCTTTTGTTATTGCGTTTTTTGGAGCAAAGAAGATTTTATTGATTTGTGTGTAACGCATAATTCATAGTAGATAAGAAATTGTTTGGTACCAAAATACGATAAAGAACTGAAGGGAAACAACATTATTTTAAACAGTTCGGTGTTCGGAGATGGCCTCTGTTCACACTGTCCCGCCGCTCCTTCCCTTCACTTTCCTCCTTTTTAGGCCGTTCTTTTTTGAGTAGCCGACCTCTTAAAATAGACGCTCATATAGCAGCTCAAGACAAAGATGGGGAGATTGAATAATTAAAAAGCTAAGCTGGGTTACTCAGACCAGTCCACAGTTTATACTAGTCCAAACAAACAGAAAGACTCTTAATATTCCAACACTGGTAATAGCAGGTGACCTTTCTTTATGTGTTGGACATGAATGTGTTTACACAATACAAGATTAAAGAAGATAGTTCAAATTGGACTCTGACAACTATACAATGAGCAGATACATCTTTAATCTTTTGGGCATTAGAATCATCCGACATTTAAACTTGTCTAAGTTTTTATTTTATAAAATGAAACTTAGTAAAACAACAGAAATAGGAATGATCACTCTAAACCAAAACCCAATATTGTTTCCTATCTTATGTTGTAAACTAAGTCTTGAGTTTACCTTCGAATTAGATATAATCAACATTTCAATTTAATGAAAACTAGTTTTCCAAAATAAAGATAGAGTTTCAAATAGACATACAGTACCATCATGGACAGAAAACCCAAATGCAGGGGACATAATTTAACATTTAGCACCTACTCTCTTCGTAATATTTATCTTGCTCCTACACAAAAAATAACTACTTAAACCTTTTCAGTTTCCCCTTTTCTTCTTTTTTATGTTTGAATTGAATGTAATGAAGTGTGAAGGACACAATGAAAGAGCAACAACAGCAAAAAATATCTGTTGAAAAGCACATTTTTCTCTGAGGTTTGCCTTTTCACCATATGAGCCACATGTCAAAGTCACAGCTCGGCAGCCTAACTGTTGGAGTCATGAGAATTTTAAGGCTAAAGCAGTCCTCACTGCATGTCAAAATGGAGGAGAACAAAACAAAACACAGAAATAAAAGCTGCAAAGAACACTGAGAAGTGGCAGGATGAGGCAGGGGAGAGGGAGCTGGTGTTACAGTCAAAATAATTTAAAACATACAAACTCAACAACAGCAAAAGGACAGTGATGAAGAGAAGGAACAACATTTAGAGGAAAGGAGCTAAATATATTCCTACAGCAGAGAAGAGATGGGATTTCTTCCTCACGCAAGTCCAGAAAAAGGAAGGCTGCAAACTATGGCAGGCAGTAAGCCTGGTCAGCAGGAACATCTGGCATGTTTGCAGTTTTGATGCCTTTTCATGTTTTGTATAGAAGAGCACTCTAGTTTTTACATATGTTAGATGTGTGCAGAATGGACTGCAGGCGCATTTGTCCGATTTAATGGAAGGCATAGCTCTTGGATAGTTCTGACCTTTGGACAAAATTGCCTGTAGGCTGAATGTCAGTCAGTAAGAGCAGAAAACTTTTCCTGGCTTACACAATGATTGCAGCTTATGTTTAAATGCTCCATCCTTTTGGGTTTACTACAAAGAAAGATGCATTTTGAGTACACTAGATCTAAAAGCTTTAAACTTCACTATAACATTTGTATCGAAATTTTAATTTTTGCCAAAGTGCAATTTATGTGTCTTTACAGCTACCGTCTCATAAACTCTGCTGATTAAATGGCTACTGAAGAGTAGGTTGTAAGTAGGTTTAAATGCTTTTGTTAATTAATCTATATGTATTTATCTCCGGTATGAGTAAATTGTTACATTTTAAGTTAAACATTTTTATGCTATTAGTTTATTGGTGATAGAATCCAAAGACACAACAATCAACCATTTTTCACATTCATCCTTTCTCAGAGTTGTAGACTTATAGGGTTTTGTGGTTTTAACAAAACAAATATCTTTTTCATATAGAATAAAAGTATTTTAATTTGACAGTTTTTCCAGTGTTGTGCCAGGATCGTGGTTTTGGACATTGCAACCAGATTTCCAGAGAAGTAGACAAAGTTTTGGTTCATAAACAGCTGTAAGACCTCAGCAACCCCCCCACTCCCCTTTTTCAGCCAACTGCCTCCACAGCAACTCCCATAGAGGTGTGACTTGCCACCCCCCTCTGTGTTGAGGACAGTAAAACCAGATCTGTTTCATCCAGCTGTTGCTGGATGAAACTCAAACCTTCCAAAAACGGATATGGTCAGAGGTTTGCAGATCTGGCACAATTTGGGACAGAACAAACAATATGTCTTTTGATGATTTTGATCATTTAATGTGTTTACTGATGGGTAAAAACAAAGCTAATAGGATCGACTGTATGCTTCCTATGCTACAGTAATATCTTTTGAGCTGTTGTTGAAGCTTGGGCAAGCTTTATTTCACTAAGGGTTTAAACACTGATATAAAATTAGTGTTCACGTGTTCCTCATATGCTCATTACATTTCGATTACCAAGTATGACCAAGAGTCATTTAATGGAATCCTCATGTCTATTCGCTGCTAGCTATTTCAAAGAGGGTAAAGAATCATTTAATTATAGGTTAGGTTTAATTATGGGGTTTGTACATTGTAGTGTAGTTTAGTTGAGTTTCACTAGTTTTAGTTAAGAGTTTTTAATTTAAATATGTTTTACTTAGAGCTGAATGATTTTTGTTAATAATCTCTTATATTTTGAACAGAAGTTTTGGTAAACTTATTCCATGTATGTGCAGAATTATCTGTCTGACCATGATTTGAGCTCAAATCACTCTTCCATTAATTGTTCTAACACACAGCTAGTAGGACGTGTGTTCAGAAATATGAATTCCCAGTCAAAACATTTACAGAAAAACCGAGCCAAAGTCTCGTTGCGTCTGATATATGTCATGGCTGGCTTTATTGCTTGTTCAATTCACCTGTCAAGCTCTGCCCTGTTTTTCATCACTGCTAATCTGTTCCACCTGCTTCTATTTAAACTGCTTGGTCCAAGCCATCAGTGCCAGATTATTCTTGAACCTTTGGTGCTGAAAGTTTTCCAGTATTACTTATAGGCTTCCAGAGTTCCAGCTGGCTTCACCATCTGGAACTCTGTGCGGCAACCGCTGCATCCTGTCAGCTGCCCGGCTGGTATTTACCTCGTTCTCTGGGTATGGATTGAACTATATAACCAGAGTTACCTGCCTCCAACTCCCTAGCCGCTGCTGCCACAGATCTGCTAACCATCAGTGTTTTAATTAATGCTTTTTGAAGTTATCCCACTGTCTGTCTATCCTGAATACTGGGTCTTCTGTTCTGAGTCATTACAATTTTAGCTTGATTTGTTGTTACAAAGACCTGGATGACTGAGAATTTGCGCAGCTAAGTTAAATTGACTTATGCTATCTTCATAGACAGTGTACTTATATGGTCATACATGCATGGTATGACTATGGTATGGTATGGAATAAATATGCATACAGATGTTCACATTATTATATTATGAAATTTTCCCTAAGACTTATCCTGGCTTGGGTCATGAGGGGTGCTTTTGCCTATCTAAAGCTGTCAATGGGTGAGAGGCAGGGTACACCCTGGACAGGTAGCCAGTCTATCACAGGGCAACACAGAGACAAACAACCATTCACACCTAAGGAGAATTTAGAGAAACCAGTCAGCCTAACAGTTATGTTTTTGGACTGTGGGAGTAAGCTGGATATAATAACCCAACCATGCACAGGGAGAACATGCAAACTCCATGCAGAAAGATTTCAGGCTGGGAATCGAACCTGGACCCTTGTTGCTGCAAGGCAGCAGTGCTACCCACTGCGTCACTGTGCGGCCCTTTAAAAAGGAACTATAAAGAAGTAAAGGAAATGTATGGAGGGTTAACATAAATTATAATAATAACAATATTAAATAATCATAATAATAACTGAACTATATTAATCTTACGCTGGAGAAATTCACATCCGCATTTGACCCATCCCCTTGGGGAGCAGTGGACTGCCATTATGCGCCGCCCAGGGAGCAGTATAGGGTTAAGAGTCTTGCTCAGGGACCAAGAGTGCAGGCTGTGCGGATCAAACCAGGTACTTTCAAACTTCTCAGAGCACAAAAGCGCATTGTTCTAACCACTAGGCCAAAACTTGGGGAGCAGTGGGCTGTCATTTGGTTACAGAATGTTGAATGGTATCCTTCAGCAAATATTCAAGACAATTGAAGTACAATAAATGGCTTTACCTGTCAAAATGTTTGATTTCTTTCAGTCTCTTTTTTGCTTTACAGTTCTACAACAAAAAACATTTAAAAAAAAAACGACAACATGCCTTAAACTGAGACAATCACTGGAAAATCCCTGAGACTTTTACATCCTATTAGTATTTTGCTTCAGTTTAATTTTTCTGATCAAGGAAAAGTTAGCCAACCAATTATGCTTTTAGGGACTGATTGGATCAGAGGTTACGGCTTAAACAGCTCCAGATAATGCTGTAAACTGAGTTGGTTAAAATATCCTTATGTTACAGTAAACCATTTAAGTTAAAAAAATAGATAAATACACAAACTGATTAATCTTGCTTAATCTTGCTTAATTGTCTTATTTTTGTTGACAAGGCTCCCTGTTGAAGCAGTGACAATGATATACCAGCTTGCTCTTTCCTTATCAGACCTGCAGTATATCTGTCTTCACTGCCTTCCAGTGATCTCCTGAATGTTCTGTTAGCGTAGGTTGATAAGAGAGGGGGCTTTTTCATTTAATGCTCTGGGGCATTTAGTAATTCCTGTTCTTTTCCAATGGTAAAATGCAATCCTGCCTCTAAGCAGATTTGTTCTGCACTGTGGCCTGGCTACCACCTCTCCGTCCAACCCATTTAGCCTTCTCAAGCCTGTCCCTTTTGGCAAACCAAATGTCCTCTTTATCTTCATCCCTGGATCCCGAGGCTTTGGGGAAGTTATCAGGGCATTTCTAAAGTCACACACTAAAAGACATCCGAGTTAAATGAGTAAGTTAAGACTCAACTTCGATTTTTTAGGTTCACCTGTTATTCGTGTCGCCATAGTAACATATGTGGGAAGTCTATAGAGCTGCAAGTCAAAGAGAACGTGATCCAGAATACAAGCAGCCAAATGAGCTTCTGAACTCGGCTTCAGAGATACTGTAAGAGTACAATGTAAAGATAGGGTTTTCTTTAAGTGAAAGGATTCATCTGGCCAGTCTACAAATGATGGATTGGACAGTGTTTAATAAGGGAAGTAATCAAAATCCAATTGAGATCATGCATTTCCTATGCTTAGTTTAATATTATATATTGTTGCTTTGTTACATAACTGGACTGCTGTTCCTTTTTTAGAACCTTGAGCAATCTTCAAACAGAATCCTCTTGTAAGACAAAGCCACTTGGGCTTTGCCAGGCAGAAAGTATCTACAGCTCAGGAATTTGCCCATTTATAGTTTCTTTGCATTGTAACATCTTGTCCCAGAGCAGAAAAAGATTAATTTTACTTTCAGTGGCTTTCAGAAATGTTCTGCAGCTCAATTTTTGATTTTGGTCATAGATTTTGTTTCTTGTTTCTTTACAATGTTTTTGGTAGTTTTCATTAATCTATTTTTTTTTTTATATATATATATATAAATGGCCTTACCCTGCTTTTAAATTACTTCATAATCTCCAGCATTATCTTTGTATTATACTACCAACTCACTGTTGAACTATCGATATCTTAAAATAGCAAGCAGATTCATTCATCCTTTTTGCAGTGGCGGAGCAAGACAATGTTCAGATGGGGACCAATGTTTTTTTTTTTGACAGCCATCTTGGATATAGTCTTAGTTTTCATCTCCAGAACGAAAACCATTATTAGTTTTAGTCACATTTTAGTCATAACGATATATGGTAGTTTTAGTCAGTTTAAGTCCACTAAAACTCTGACAGATTTTAGTCTACTGTAGTTTTAGGTCAGTTTTCTGTTGCAATTAATAACAGCTAACAATTTTAAATAATAACCGGATTCTCTACCAGACTGACAGCTCTTAACTAGATACTACAATTTCTGGGTATAGAATGCTGTCGTGCAGTTCATCCTTGTTGTTGGGCAGACAACCTTTTTTTCTAGAATTCAAATAAACTTTTTTTTTTTTTATAAATGAATGCCCTACTTTATACAAAAGTGTCTCAAAAAAGTCATGAAAATAGCAGATCTGGTTCAACACGTCATATTGGTTAATATAGCAGACATGTAAGCTAACAAAATGTACAATGAAGTATTATTTTTGACATACAAGGTTTCCATGATAAAGGAAACACTTCCTGATCTACTATGAATTATGCATTATACACAGATAAATAAAATCTTAATTGCTCCAAAAAAAAAGCAAAGAACAAAAACATTCTTCTTTCTACTTTGGCAATGTTGGCTTTATTTCTAGAAAAAAAAACTACCCCTTGGTTACTGCTGCTCAGGGGTCAAAGTAGATTTAAAATCAAACGGGTCTCATATATAAAAAAAAAATACAAAGAGAACCTACATAATTGTCTTATAATGCCATGACAATCTGTATCCGATTTTCAATACGTCAACTAAAATATTGAAATATCAGATAGAAATATTCAAAGATCTCAAAGATTAGATTTCATCTGGGTCTTCATCTTAAAATAGGGGAGTCAAACTGGTTCCAGAAAGGGCCATGTGGCTGCAGGTTTTCTTTCCAACCAAGCAATAGCACACCAGACTCCGTCCATCTCATAAAGTGAGTCCAACCTGAACATGATGACTTGATGAGTTCTGGAACCAGCTTGACACCCCTGAAGAAAATAAACAGTATACAATTAAATATTTGCTTTGGAGAACATTTAGGGATTTCTTTAGACAGAAATGAAAGAAGATTTTGCATCACCTATTGTGACCTGGAAGAAATAGGTGATAGAGGATGATGATAATAATCGGAGCTGATCAGCCCCAGTAGCTGATTTTATTACTCACTTCATTCACCAGCCGTTCCCTTCCCGCTCTCTAATCCTTCATCTTATTTTTGCTCCCTCTGCTATTTATATGGTTAAGCCCAGCTATCAGGGCTTGATGATTATTTCTTAATTTATTTTTGTGTTCTTAGTTTGTTTGTGTTATGTTGCCGTGTTAGTTATTCATGTTTGTTTCATGAGTTTTAGTTAGGTCCCTGGCTCATGTTCCTGTAACCAGAGGCCAGTGGATTTAGAGGGTTTGGTGTTTGTCTCCTGATCGTGTCCCACCCCTTCTCCGCTGAGCCCTCAGGGTTTAAGCTCTGCATGTTGGGGGAGCTGGGGTTCTGGCTCTTCTCTGGGAGCCCTCAGGGTTTTAGCTCGCAACGTGAGGGAGGTTGGCTTTAATTCCAGTTTCAAGTTTCTGCAATTATCCTGGTACAATGTCCCTCAACAACTGAGCATGCCTGTCTGCATCTGAGCATGCCTGTCTGAGCTCGCTGCTGGACTGATAGAACTCTGAAAATGCCTTCACACTGGACTCATGGATCTGTCTGTTTCTGCTTGGATCGGAACCCCTGGTCAGACTACGGACTCCTGGATCTCAGAACTGTACAGTTATGAACTATTTCTCTGTCCTGGATAGGTCTCCTGCCTGCCCACTGGGGTTGCGGCATCGGGGACACTCTGGACGGCTTCGAGCTGCATCTTGTTTGGCATGGACTGCCAAATGAGATGCTCTGCCATGGGGTAGAATGCTGAATGAAGATTCTCAGTCATCCAGGTCATAGTCATTCCGTAAAAGTTCATAAAATATCCACTGGACTTGGTTTCCAAGATTTGAAGACGTTTTGCCACCTATCCAGGAAGCTTTCTCAATTCAAATGTCTGGATCCGCAGTGAGTTTGAGTCTTATATAGACAAAGCCTTGTATCGCCTGGAAACATGCAAATGGTAACCGATGAATGGGTCGTTTGTTTCCATTGTTAGCCTGTAATATCTGAAACCTGTCTATGATTCTGACGGTGTTGTCATTAAAGTTCAGTGGATATTTTTTGAACTTTTACAGAATGGGGTAGAATGTGCAAGGCTGCACGCCAGGTGAGCGACACAACCAAACAGTACGCATCAGCATGGCTGATAATGCTTAGCAGATTACACCACAGTGATTTTTTATGTCTGACAGATGAGCCGCTAACGTTTTTATTTAGTCCTTTCTGGTCAACAAAAACTCCCATCCATTACTCATCATGTTTTCCTCATCAAAGGTTAATGTTAAGCTCATCAGTTTTCGTTATCGTCATGAAAAAAGGAGTGTCAACCACATAGTTTCACCATCGTTGATGAAAACAACACTGAAGGGGACCAATGTTCACTGAGGGGGGGCCGGAAACTGATATGCCCCAAAACCTATTTAGGGTCTGTCTACACATCATAATGTACAAACTGCAAGACTAGATTTTCATGAATCCCTTGCTAATAAATTTAGACTCATATTTATGGATCTATGTTGTTTATGGTTTATGGTTCTGCATAATATAAAATTATTTTAGCAGTTGTTCTTGTTCTATGATTTGTTTCATTGAAGACTCCTTGATGAGTACAGAAGAACATAATTTTCCCATCTCACTAATAAAACACAGAAAAAGGTTCTGAAAAAAAGCCTGAATTCTGTGTTGTCCATCTTTAATGTAAGTATATAGATATGAATAATTGAATAATACTGCAATGTTTTTTATGGTTAATATGCTAACAACTGGAAATGAAATATTAATTAGAATATTTCACCTGATAGTATAACTGCTGCCACAATTT
Organism: Cyprinodon variegatus; assembly: GCF_000732505.1. Taxonomy (NCBI): domain Eukaryota; kingdom Metazoa; phylum Chordata; class Actinopteri; order Cyprinodontiformes; family Cyprinodontidae; genus Cyprinodon; species Cyprinodon variegatus. The sequence goes on along the minus strand of NW_015151094.1, from coordinate 16,912 downwards.
GTGGTACATTGCTAACATAAGGTAGACTAAAAATCTAAAAAGAAAAATAACTACCTTGAAGCACAACATACTTTTTCGGGCATTGTACGTTCGAAAGACCCATCATCAAACCAATCCCCCACTGATCTTTAGAGGGATCTCTGCACAGAGAGTTTAACAGATCACAGAACAGACTCAACCCCAAAATTTCTATCAGAAGTGTCTTTGATGCTGCATCTCACACAAGCTGGCTGTCTCTTTCAAACTCTCATCAAGCCTCTGGATCACAAAAGGAAATATTTATTTTAAAGATTAACGTTTGAAGAATAAAACAAAACCAGACACGTTGATGTGCAACTGAGAGCGTTGCTGATTTACTCAGCAGCAACTGTTCCAGATTTAAACCCATTAAGGAGAAATTGTGTCTGGGCTAAAAATACACCATATCTAGGTTAAACATAAAAGCAGAACAAAATCAAATCCTTTTCAAGTGAACCTAGATGACTGTTTTTTTTTTTTTTTTCAAAAACTAATTTCATTCAACAAGGGAGCCTAAAACCCACGGAAATTTTTAAACTTCTGCTTTCTCAACAGCACGTGAAAACCTACCACTCCTGAAGGTGCTGGTGGATACAGAATAAGTTGTCCTGAGTGGGATCTTTCCACTCTGCACTGTTGGTTTTCATGTACATCCAGCAGATCTGAGATACAGCTGTGTGGGTTTTTATCTGTCACTATCGCTGCCTTGGAGTCAGCACAGTCAGGCATGTAGAGCTAAATATGTTGCCTCTCCTTTTGTCTTATTTTTTCTGTTAATTTTGTGTTATTTAGTTTCTGAGGACATATTTGTCAACTTAGATTAACAGAATCTCATTTAGCAGTCCAGTATTATCAGGGTAAAGTTAGTTTTTCAGCATTTTTTTCAGATTTCAAATGACTTTTCAAAGATATGCATATTTATTTAATTCAGTTCCATTTATTTCTTTAACATCAGTTCACTAGCATGTCATCTCGAGGCTCTTTGCAGAGAAAATTCAGTCAAGCCTAAAAATAAAGGTACTTTTATTTCATTAAAAGTGATAGCTTTCCTCCCTCACGGAACTCCACTGTGGTAAATGTGATTGTGACCAGCCACAACAAGCTGTTTGGTGGCATTGGCAGGCTCAAAGATTATCAAGTGACATTACATATTATCCAGATATATAGCTCATATGTTAGCCAAATCACAGAGTTCCTTTTCATATACAACAGAAAGTCGAAGCAGAACTACTGAGACTCAAAGCTGAAGATATCAGCTCCCATTTACACTACCCTCTGAAAACCGATTCATGCCGAGATTTGATTTAAGAGTACCGAGCTTGGTTCCTTTACACATCATGCTACAGTAGCATGGTTTCTTGCCTCCTAGTGACAATCTATGGTATTACTGCTCTCTAGAGGTAAAAAAGTAAACCAACATGGCGGCGCCAGTAACTTTCAGGAAGTTTGCGGAAAGTCATGCGAAGAAGGCAGCCTTTGGTGAATTTACTTGCCAGAGTCGGCTTTTGGGAAGTGGATATGACAAATGATAGTCTAATTAGGGCTTAGAGATGCAGGAAACAATGACAGGAGTTGAGGTTCATCACACTGCTAAGCAGAATCATTACTGGAAATCGTGTGGCATGGTAGCGAATCTAGTATTTTTATGAATCTCTAAAATTTCATGATTATTGAGGCTGACTGTAAGGAGATGATGCAGTCTGCTCATGTGCTCTTTGTTATCTGAGAGCCGAGCCAGAACTGAACCAAAGCGAGCCCTACTGATGAAATAGTATTATGTAAGTTTGGTTCGGTTCACACTGTTTCACAAGGGTAGTGTGATAGGCCCAACACCGTGGGTCTCACCAATCGTAACATTAGCTAAGCATAACAATCCAGACAAGGTGCACATATGTGTCGATATGCGTAAAGCAAACACAGCTGTCCAG
>NW_015151094.1:6070-13022 GCF_000732505.1 Cyprinodon variegatus | reverse complement strand
GGACGGACGGACCTTTGGGCACCTTTTCAAAAACATTGTGATAAAACATTGGCTCATATATACAAAAGAGATTAAATAAGAAAATGTAAAACAAAGATTAATGAAATTTGAAGATATGATAGTAACACTAATGAGTCATCGCAGCAGAGGGCAGATAATGTATTTTATATTCAAACCGAGTGAGCTAATCCCAACCATATTTACCCTATCCTGTCTGTATACATACATGTGATGGATTTATCTTGGATTCCACATTAAAATAAAACAAACAACAAAAGATTTGATAATAATAAAAATAACTAATTATGAAAATACACATAATAAATGATTTCCAATTTGGTAATGATTTTAACAATATTAGAGATAATAGCAATAATAGAACCCAAATGTTGTAATTTCCATTTGAATCTGTTATTCTACAGATCAGTTGTTGTATCCTATAAAGACATTTCTTTGAAGAATGTCTTAAACTGTTTGGTTTAACATCTCCTTAACATTTCGACTGTTCCATTGTAGCCCCTGTTTCTGGTAGTCCTCAACTTAATGCCAATCCACCTGGCTCCCTGTTTCATGAGGCCCAATCAACTTCAGCAAACTTATTTTAAAAAAAATACATTTAAACCCCAGAGCTCTTTCAATTTTACTTTGGTCAAATGTATAACAAGTTCCACATTAAACCTACAGTCCCCAAAAAATAAAGTGTTGTTTATGTTCAATTCAAAATTGTTTACTTCATGCCTCAATTTTAGATAAAACAATTCCTAATTATCCTATTTGATAAGTTAATTAATATAGTCTCTGCCTTATAAAACATCTGAGTCATTGGAAAAAAATATATATTTTATTTTTTAACATTTTGCATATGTAGTTATTATACATCTTGAATAAATTATACACACATTTCACTAAGGATGTTAAATTCAATATTAAAGAGCAAAAGATACATTTAGGGACAAATACTTTAATGCATTCATATTTTATGTTCTTCTTTTTTAAAACTAGTATATCATGAACATTTTAAATAATTGAAAATAATCAGAGAGAAAAATAAGACTAATAACCTTTTCCTTGATACAATGTGTTGTATTTAATTCAGTCTATTTTCCAAACCTGCATTCTCTTTTAACTCAAAGACATTTCAACGATATCTGCATGTATCTGCATCTGATTTTTTTACAATGTTAACTCACATTTTGACAAATGGGTCAGAGTAGCCGTTGGAGTCCATGGCAGCCAGATGGGCACAGCGTATGATCCCAACCAGCAGGCAGCCCTTCTCTGTGTTGTAGCATAGCGACACCAGGATGCGACCACGCTGGGGGCACAAACACAAATGATTTTACCGACACACGCTGATGTTTTCTGCTTGGAGGACTGCAGATATCACCCAACTATGCCATGTTTCTTCAAAATAATTTACCAAAGTAATTAAAAGGAGTGTTAGTGATTTATTTGAAAAGCTTTACTATTAAGTCCACAGTGTGTGCCTTGAGGTTTTAAATTAAACCTTGTAATTACAGGCCTTATCAGAGCTATAGCCAAAAGGCACTTCTCTCCTCCAACTTTAATCTTCGGGGTGAACCAAGAAATCCGAATCTAATCAGAGAACAGAGGCTATTAGCTTCTGTCTCCAAATCATGAAGAGAAATAAGGTAGAAGCCATGAGAGGAGTAAACCACTAGACTGCTATCATTTTCACACTGCTGATAGGATGTCCATGAGAGCCGTTTTACAGCTCTCTAGACTAATGAAGTTCATGCTTCATATACAGATTAGAAATGTGTAATTACACTTTCGTATGGCCTCGGTTTCCCGAGACATTGCATTTTACATGACGGTAAGGAACAATTTTTGATTACCTCTTCCTCTGCCACGACAGCACCCTGCTCGACCAACTGATTGTTAGTTTCCTTATTCTGAAACAAAGTAACAGGAGAAATCATTAGTTGTTTACAAACAGTCTATTAACATTGTAGCTTGGATTGCTTTGACCAGTTGGAAACTAAAAAACCTAATCTTTTTGTCAATATAGGCTACAACACAGTGCTAAGTGTAGAGCTGACAAAAAACATTCTCCTTGTGTGTTTTTACCCGGGGGCAAAAAAGTCAAAAAGTGGTCTGAAAGTGAAGGAGGCTGTATTTTTCTACAACATTTCAGCAGTTCATTCAAGCCCCAGAAGAGAAAAAGTGAGCAGTACTTAAGACAGATGACAGGATGGCTCAGTGTGGTAAAACAAGATTTCTCTGTTTAGACCAGTTCAACCTGGAGAGTCTCAAACAGAGAAAAGTTAAAAGTAGAAAGATCGTATTGAGACTCTTATCTGTCATCAAAATAAATAAGCTGAATTTAATTTAATTGAATTCAATGATGCTTGATGGTTAATGACTCAACTGACCACTAACCAATTCTGTGATTTTTTTTCCAGAGACAAACTTAAAGACTATGTGTTTTTTTACATCTTGTCCTTTCTAAGTTAAAGGTTTTTGTCTCTCCTTTGTGGAATAAGGCTTAGTATGGAGGGCAATGGTCCCTTCAAAGTGGGTGCTTGCGTTGATTCCATATATCATTTGTTTTTTTCAATTTTAAACTAACAATTAAAATACGAGAAACCAATCTTTGTTCTTTGAAAGGACCCTTTATTAATTTCATTACCACACAAAATAAAATATTTAAAAACTCAAAGAAAAAGGGAAAACATTATTTTTTTTTTATTTTTTGTTTTGGGTGCCTATCAAAAATTACCCCAGCCTCCGCCAGACATGTGCAAGCTGCTTTATACAAAACTGGCTTTATACAAAACATAAAATCAGCTGTTCTTGTGCATGATCTAATACTGTTCAATCCCAGTATGAAAAAAATCTCTATGGAGTCAGTTTTATCATTCAAACATTAATTCTCTTTAAATGATAGATTCGGATGAATGTGTTTAATTAAACATGGGTGTCCTTTAAAAATGGTTTGGCAAATGTCCTTATTCAGTTCATCAAAGGCCGCTACAGAAGCATAACAGGAAGAAGAATATGTGCAGCCCAAATTATTTATCAGTCAGAGTACTGACAAAAAACAGGTTTGCTCTGATCAGCACAAACAGGAAAGAATAATATCCCTGATTCAGAAATCCAAAACTTAATGTTTGCTTTTTTTTTTCCGTCTTGCGGGGCAGCCAGAGCGCCGTTCGGAATCTGTACGATTTTTTCGGTCAATGTTCCAAATGATTCTTACATATTCAAATTATTTTTATACATCCTTAAATCTAATTTAGAGACAATATGTTTTCTTGTTTATAAACAATTGAAGACATTTTACATGTTTTTGGCTACTTATTTATTAGTTGCCACTATAAACAGTGGCATCTTAGCTGCTGTTGACATTTTTTCATTGCAGCGTGATTGAGTGTGATTTCCCTGCCTTCTTTACTTGCTGTTTGTGCCTTATAAAACTGCCCCTACCTCAGAGCCAAAAGGAAGTTTAAGAAATCAATTCAAATGCTTGATATCATTTTTTTTTATATATATATATATATATACCCATAAAAGTTGTAAGGATATGTACAAATAAAAAACAATGTTCTCCATTGTTTTATTTTTTTTTATGAAGTAAAAATCTGAAGAAAAACTTCCCCTGGCGCTCCAAATGACAGCCCACTGCTCCCCAAAAGGATGGGTTAAATGCAGAGATAAATTTCTCCAATGTGTGATCAATAATGTTCAATCGTTATTATTATTATTATTTATTCTTTTTTTTTTGGCTCCTCTATGCATCACTTATAATGAACATTCAATGTAAATAGCAGCAAAACGACATCCACACCATCTTCACTTCTACTCTCTTCTGGGGCAGACTCATGCATCAGGTAGGAGCAAATGACATAATGTCTTCTTGGCGCTGCAGTCTTCATCCTTACTGGTTTGTCACAAAAACAGCACCTTTCATACCTGTAATTTATGTAGTTGGAATGATTTTAGCCAATTCTGATACCATGCTATTAATATGTCTGTCCATACTAGAAGCTAAGGGCTGTAATCTCAATATTATCTCTCCCATGATACATATTCCAAAAATAACTTAATGTTCACAACAGGAAGGATTAAAAAACAGAGGGAATGCTTCTAAAAGTTCCTATGATGTATGCCTGTCTAAATGCTCAGTCATCTTGGTCATGACAACAAAAAATAGTGGCTTACTGTGAACTGGAAGGTAAACTGACTTACGCTCAATTTTTCAATTAGGTTTTGACACCTATCTAGGAGCGTTTACACAAGCATGTGGCGTTACAATTTGGGAATGATACCCTCATGTTGGTGTGAGAGTATTAGCACATTTCCAGAAAGATTGTGGCGCTAGTGCAAGCCCACAAGGACTCCTGGACCTTTTAAAAAACTGACCAAAGGTTCTAAGCTGGTATTAGCAGATCAACATTTTACAAAAACAAAGAATGGTGAATTTCAATTAGTTTTTTTAAAATTCCATTAAATTCTAGATGTTATTCTTACCTGTGCAATTCTCTCTAGCCCCATATTGTAGCGTTTGCTCTCTCCTTCCTTTAGCTTCTTCAGGGCCACTCTCACCTCCCCAATAAACTCATTTCGTCCGAGTCTGTCCATGTCACACACACACAGCCTTCATACAAGCACACACACACATAAAGACAAGGTAGGAAGAGAAGGTAAGTGATATAAGGTTCTATATTAGGCCTTCCTATGCATTCATTATTCAAGAAACGGCCCTACAAAACCTTCCAAAGTGCCTCTGAGCAGGTGGCCACTCTGCAATTTCTCACTAATGAAACAATAGAAGTTGTGTGATTGCTGAAGAGCATGAATGCTTCCAAAAAAGCTGGGATTTCCTCTCCAGGTAATTCAAAGATGTGAAATGACAAATTAAAAAAGCTGTGGAGCTGTGGAACATGCCGATTTAGTCAGTGGTTAAGTTTGTGTTATTTTGACCCAAAGAGCAAGAAATACGTGGTTTGTATTTGTGTTAAAATAGGTGTTAGGTTTGTCAAAGTCATACTCCCATTATTTTCAGCAAATATACTTATATGTGGCAGTAGAAATTCTTTGGCATTTGACCAATTACCTCGGATGATAGTTACCTACTGTAAATTGACTTGAAAAAAATAACGTAAGATATAAAAAAAGGTAGAAAGCTATGTATATATATATATATATATATATATATATATATATATATATATATATATATATATATAGAGCATCCACACAATAAATTAAGTCAGGAATTTTGTCACTGTATATTTTTTATTTCATACAGGGACAATGCACAACCTTTTATTAACTTTTTAAATACAAAGAAAAAGTGGGGGTGCCAAGTTATAGCAAGATTCCTATTTTCTATCCGTATTCCACGGCCAGGTTGAACATCCACCAAAAACATCCTTAGCCTCTCAAACACTCCTTTTACTAAAACCATTTACAGAAATATATTTCTATAAACATACATCAACACATTTTACTCACACAATGACACACGCATCCCTCCAAATCACACTTACGCTAATCCAATCTCAGACACGCCAACAGTCTCTTCACTCGCTTCGCTTACACATACGTCACTCATGAGTGCAAATTTGCTTTGATAGCAGCCTTTTCTTTGTTAACTGTGTAAATCTTCCATAAATTGTAGATGCTGTTTTATCACTTATCAACTGAAGAGAAAACAAACTTAGAAAAAGAGTTCCTACATTTTACAAGGCTGCACACTCTTCTAGATGGTAGGTAGCAATCTTTGTTGTGACTGTCTCTGGCCTTGTAGCATGTAAATTCTATGCAGTCTAACCAACCAATAGACAGAAACTGTCCGCTTTAAGATCACCTCCCCCTTATTTACATAATGATACATGCAAAATGCATACAAAAATGGAAAAAAGGTCAAACATGAATAAATAGGTTGGAAGAGATAAAAAGAGTGAAACAATAGAAAAACTGAAACACATAAAGGCCTACACGGGAATATGTACGTATAGAAACAAGTTAAAAATTATAATGATACTAAATAAATAAAGTAATTATGTAAAGGTGAATAAATAAAAGAAGCAAAAGAAAATATATTTACATAATTATTTTTTATCTTATAATTTAATTACTGCTTACATTTATTTATTGCTGAAAACATGTCCTATGTGTTAGCGCGTTAGCTCATATAAGAAGAACAATTAAACCAGTAAGTGATACAAAGATCTTTGCAGTGAACATGCTACAAAACCAAGTAGCAACACCAGCCCAACAATGTAATGTGACTCACAGTATCTAAATTCATTAGATATTATCCAGATCCTCTCTGTCCTCCTCAGTACTATCTGAGAGGGGATAATCCCTGTAAAAATACCCTAAATCTAAAGCCATAAAACTCCCAGCTGCAGGGTGCCCAGCACTGAGACCCCCTAATGGGTCACAAAGCACAAAGGACCACATTCCATTGATTTCCTCACTTTCAAAATCTAAAGATAGTGAGGAAAATAAGTATTTGAACACCATGCTATTTTGCAATTTCTCCCACTTAGGAATCAAGGGGAGGTGTAAAGTTGTCATCTTAGGTGCATGTCCACTGTGAGAAACATAATCTGTTTTAAAAAAATCCATATATCACAATGATGATACAGCTGCAAATAAGTATTTGGACACCTGAGAAAGCCAATGTTAATATTTGGTAGTAGCCTTTGTTTGCATTTGGAATGGTTAAACTTTTTCCTGTAGTTTTGCACACACTGGACAGGAGGGATTTTGGCCCACTCCTCCTCACAGATCTTCAGTTTAGATCACTCAGGTTTCTGGGCTGTCAGAAATACAGAGTTTGAGCTCCCTCCATAGACTCTGGTGCTTCCGGTCATTGCCATGTTGGAAGACCCAGCCTCGAACCATCTATGTATGTATATATATGTATATATATATATATATATATATATATATATATATATATATATATATATAT
>NW_015151094.1:0-4737 GCF_000732505.1 Cyprinodon variegatus | reverse complement strand
TAATAAAGGTTTGAATACACATTTTTTTTTCATCTAGAAGTATATCAAGTTGTAATTTTACTCCTCACTCCCCCGAGCCAAGGGCAGTAATGTTTATTATGAAACTCAAAACAATTGGACACAGAAATATTGAGGAAAGCAATTTAGAAGCCTCGCACTGGCATAACCCACACATAGTTAAACATCTAGCTCTCTTGGTATCACACAGTCTGCAATTGATGATAGTTTTGCTGAGAAACCGTGAGTCACGAAAGCTTTTAAAGATGAGTTCATCCCCATGGCTGTCCTCTAAGGCATGCATTAATGCTTGACTCAACATTTTTTGTTGCCCAAAAGGTTTAGAACCAAAGACTGAGCTCGTTAAAATGAAATAAAGGTTTGAAGTATCCATGTAATTTCTTTTTAGATGATCTGAAGTTCACCTAAAGGCAGAGAAGGTACAGTAACTCTGAGCATCTGAGGAAATCTAAGTAAATTCTCTCTGGTTTGGGGCAGATTTGATGGATTGGCTATAAAAAAGGGGCCTCTGTGAGAAGTGCAGTGTAAGAAATACATACATTTTCATTTTCTAAATTTGAGCATAACTTTAAAAATTTTGTTAAAATATGGCGACTTTTGCAAGAGATCTGCATGATCTCTGAGTTCCTTCAGATGCGTTTAAACAATTATGATTTGAAAGCAGACTACCACAATGAATAATTCATCAAGATGATGCAGTGCATCCACTTCATAGGACTTTTCACTCAAGACTAGAGCACCTCAGGCAGTCTTTCTGCGCCAATTAAAGGATTAGCCGCTACGAAGCCAAGCGTGAATAAGCGATAGAAGACATTAGTTATTGGTTTACTCAGCTGCTTCATTCTTAATAACAAAATGGACCTCCAGTGGCTCTTAGAGATAAAGTAGGCTCACACAGACCCAAAGTCTTTGAATGCAGATTAGAAAGAAAGGTTGGCTGTGAGTACTTTGATTTTTTTTTTTCTTGTACTCCCATCCTTTTCAGAACTGTCTACTATTAACTTGTTCCTCTTTGTATTCTGCTTTGGCATGATGTCTTTATATAACCAGTCTACATTCAAATAGAAGAAATAAATTAACAAATGTTTAATCTCCCCTTTTCATTGCTTCATATGCTACGTTGCTTTCATTGCTAATTGAGGATTTAATTTGGAAATTAGTTATTGTTAAAAAAAAAGATTTTTAGCTTTTGTCGCAGCTTTTATTTAAAGACAAGATATAATATCAAGTTAGTATTCGATTTCAGGTAAAGTTCTTTACTTCTTGAAATCTCTGTAAGAAAATTCTGCATTTGGCTGCAGGTTTCAAAGTAATCTGCATTCCTGCGGCTTCATCTGCACGGGACACCCCTAAGCAAAGGACAAATTGGACAGCTACGTCCAAGCCTGGCTTCATCTGGAGTAGGCCTAATGTTTATTCAACTATAGAAGATGTGATAGGACAGATAATACTGCCCATTATGCTGTGAGGTGTCCCAGTGTTTTCCTTGAAAAACAAAGTATTTTAATATACTTTGTTTTCATGTTTAAAACCAGGTTATGCCTTGTTTTTAAGTGCAATTGGGTTATTATTTGACAGAGAGAACCACATATTAAACACCAATGTTTGAAGTTTCTTCCTCTATTTCTGCCTATAATATTGAGTTCTTCTTTTTCTTGCACGGCAGTTTGAGTTATAAACTGTTCAAACATAATTTTGATTACTGCAGCATAGCATTAGTGAAAAGCTATATATAAAAAATATAATTTAATGAAAATAACAAGAAAGGAGACTGCAAAAAATACTTTTACATTAACATCATTTTAATTTTGAATCAATTATTATAAAGTCTTCACTCGACACCACCTGTGTGTGGTTAGTTTTCCTTCTCCGTTTTAGCTTCTCTGCAATGCTAATTGTTTTCTCACACTGCATAAAATAAAGAGTTTTGTCTTTAAGAACGTCAGGTGATCCACTGCCTGTTATTTATCCACATTTACATAATGATGACCAGGTTTTTCCCTAAATAAAAGCCTGCATTTAGGAGGAATACAGATAGACTCTATTTGCTCACTGCAACCCTCTCGGGAGCAAATCAGCCCCGGTGTTCGGTTTCAGAATTAGAGGTTCATGTAAACTGGGGTTTGCCAACCTTTAGCATCAGCAAATGGCTTTGTGCCTGATCCAAAGGAGAGGATTGGATGAGGGCCAACATTTGTTTTGCTGTGACAGAGAGCAAATCTATAGTATATCATGCAAAAAACTGTTGGCAATGATAAATGGATGACTGATGGCTTTTGGAGAATGAAGGTCTTTTCTGTTAACTTTCACTCCTTTAAGTTGTTTTTATCCTAATCTCATCAATATTTTATTTTGACACTATGTGTTACACAGCCTGCTTGAATCCCCTCTGGATCAACACAATCCAGACCCAAATGGAATACCACATTAATTACTTTTTAACACTCTGATGCTCACAGTAACTGCAAAGTGGTTGTTGTGGTCAAACAAGTTTGGACTGATTTGGTTTGTCAGAGTTGGAGTTTTACAGTTAAATCTGCTGAGTAGAAGCAATAACCATCTGGAGCATTCATCAGTTTCTATTTATTATTAGATTACTTGTATTTTTCATAGCAAAGCAACTGTCGTGGTCTTGCCGCTGATGGTTGGCTTTTTCATTTGCTCCTGCTCACCTTTGTAATTGGCCCGGCAGCTGATTAACGGCAATAGTTTCCACCTTGGTTCCTAAGCTATTTATGTTGTTTGCCAAAAAGTACCCATCAGCTGACAGACCGTTGTGCGAGGACGTCTGCTGTCTATGCATGTCATGAACCACTTCTGTCTACCCCTGAACTGTATAGGGGCGATCCGGATCAGTGCTTTTGAACTCAGTGTGCGATTCACTGCCAACTGCAGCTCTCTGCAATCCGTCTGATCAAGCCATGGTGGTTTATGTGATCCTGCTGTTAGCGAGCAGGGTGAAGTTATGGGGAATGTCGGAGTCGCAGAGTAACTCCTCTCTCTGTGAATCCTATAAGGACTTTTCATAGGAGCTAGTCTGCGTTTTTAGCCTCGTTCTACCCAGCAGAGATGCTTCAAGGGGTTATTGATTCTAAAGCAGGTGAGTAAATCTGTGTCAGAGTACATTATAGATTTCCTCCTGTTAGGCAGTCCGTGGAATGAGGAAACTATGGTGGACAACTTCATCACTGGACTCGGCAAGAGGATTAAGGATAAGCTTTCCACCCATGATTATCCTTCTTCTCTGAGGGAGCTGGAGGAGTTAGCATCCTGGATTGACCTTTGCCTTCAGGAGCAACGCAAGGAGAGGGGTCCTGACATTCACCACTCCTCCTTCTCTTCGGCTTCAGAGGTTCACAGAACGACAGTGGAACCCCCCTCGCTCATCGTGTCAAGAACCTATGCATCTGGGACATGCACTTCTCTTCAAGGAGAAGGATTGTCACTTCAGGCTTCACCCCTGCTTCTACTACGGTGGAGAAGTACATATTTCAACCCACTGCCCAGTAAAAGATCAGGCTCAGTAAGAAGAGGGAAGATCCTGCTGAGCAGAGCCAGAATATCTGCCTCCCCAGAATTTCCTCTCCCTGTGACTTAGCCTGTTTGTTCACTTAGCTATAGTTTGTCAGCCTTTCTGGATTATGGGACAGAATCGGAGTTCATGGATGGGGACCTGGCCAGAAAACTCGGCATCAAGCTACTTCCCTCACCAGACTTTGACCAAGTATTAGCCTTAGATGGACATCCGCTTAACCAGTCATCTCTTTTGACAAAACCTGTAGAGCGGGTGCTGGGTGGTAACCATGTTGAATGGTTAGCTTTTATGGTAGCTGATTCACCTCAGGTTCCTGTAATTTTAGGCTCTACCTGGCAAACTAAGCACTAACTAAGCACAACCCTAAACTGGCAAAGGGTGGAAGTGACTGTAAATTCTGTGGTCTCTGCTTTTTATCTGGATCTTTCTAGGGTCCCAATAAGGGCAAGGCCACAGCCCTACCTCCTCATAGATCTTTTGATTGTGGGATTGACATTCTGCCTGGCACCTCACCTCCTAGGGGGAGGTTAAACTCCTTGTCATCTGAATCCCATGCTATGGAGAAGTACATCTCAGAGTCACTCAGATCAGGCATTATCCGCCCATCCTCCTCTCCTGCTTGTGCAGGCATTTTCTTTGTTAGTAAGAAGCATGGATTCCTCAGGCCTTGCATTGATTACAGGGTTCTTAAGAACCTCATTGGGAAATATCATCAAGCCTTCATGTTTCTGAGTTGGTCCATCTCAGCCATCTACAATTAACCAACTAACAACTAACTACAACTGTTTGTTCATATTTCAGCACACTCAAACTTATCAACGCTAATTTCTTTAACCTGCTTTTTCCCAAATGCGATAGATCCACAAAATGTCACATGTAAAGTGCACTGTACTTTGGGAACTCAAACACTTGAATTGTAGCTGATATCTCATCTGCCAGTCTGCGCTTGTTCTCTGTTCTCTGGATTGTGCCTTTAAAGCAGCTGCTATTGGTACATACCTTGAACTTTTCTCTCATTTCCAGTGTAGCCCTGGACCAGTGATTCTGTATCCATTTTTATGTAAGTGCTGTGTCTGTTCCAACATCGAGTCGGTCGTGGCAGATCTTATTAACCCTAAGCATCCTACTGGCTCAGATCATGCAAAAACACTACCAGCAAATGATTTTGGCTTTGCAGTTTCTTT
>NW_015151093.1:499801-501036 GCF_000732505.1 Cyprinodon variegatus | reverse complement strand
AATAACGGCACCAAACATTATCAACGCCTCCGCATGTATTTTACGCGAGCACGCGTTTCCAGCCAAAAAGCGCGGTGACATAAATAATGCGCGGTCGCGTAAAATATGGGTTGCAACTGTGCGTTATTGTATGGACGATATTTGGCCCCATCCGCTTGCCATACAGTTCAACATCTGTTCCCATGTAGTCCACAGACATCATATATGTAGACGCGTCATAGGGCGCAGGTTTGCACGTCAACACCATATTGTATGTGGCAGAAAAAAGTTGAGTTCTGTTATTGTGAACGTGAATCAGAGAAGATGCCTCATTCTTGTGCTGCATGGAAATGTATTCTGGCTGATTTCACTATTTGTATCTGCCTTCTATATCTATCTATATCTGTTAGGGCTGGGCGATACAGGAAAAAAAGCTTATCGATAAAAAAAAAAAAATTATATTGATCGATATCGATAATTATTGAAAATATTTAAACCCATATATTATGTGCAGCTCTGCCTGGACATTTTATGATACTGCTAAATGATTTAAATTTAATAAAAAACACATAATTCCAATTAAATCTTTATTTAACCAACTTTTTTAACCATAACAGAATTTTTTAAAAGAAAAATAACTTAAGAGACCTGAGTTATGTTATTAAATACTAACTAAGAATAAACTAAAGTGACCAGTAAATTGGCCAAAATAAATATACCAAATAAATAAATAAAATAGCCTATTTAGGTGGGAATAGTACACTAGTTACTTCCCAGGTTTCCTAATTGAGAGGCTGATGCAGGGCTGAGGTTCGAGGTTGTGGCGTGTTGCACAATTTAGGGAGCGCTGTTAGAGAAAAGCTTGCGGCCCGGAACTTTATATCGCGGATCAAGAGTGGCGAGTAATTGTTTAGAGCCAGGTTTTTCTGCTGCAGAGAACAGCAGACATATCCATCAATATGAAGCACGTTACTGCATGCAGTCCTTATGCCGCTTGGATGCTTTGTCATTTTATCACAAAGAAGGGAGCCCAGCCCACCTGCGATGCGGAGGAAAGACAGCAAGCTCAATTCGTGGCAGTGGCTGCATTCCAGCAGTTCCGGTGGCAGTTCCGATGGCTCGTTGCAGCAGTTCCGGTGGCTCGCCGGCAAATGGCACGGTGTATTACTGGCCGGAGCCACTGAATTATTTTGTCATGTAGTTTTTTAATTACTTTTCTTTGGTATTTAATTATTTTTTGGGTATTTTTCTTGCCG
>NW_015151093.1:493241-494650 GCF_000732505.1 Cyprinodon variegatus | reverse complement strand
TATATATATATATATATATATATATATATATATATACAATCTAGTTAGAAGTACTATAAATAAGGCATTTGCAAAAAAACGGCAAGAAAAATACCCAAAAAATAATTAAATACTGGCTAAAGGGCTCCGATTCGGGATCTGGCCCGCTAAAGGGCTCTGAACCGGCATCTGGCTGGCGGGGAGCTGATGGAGGTGGAAGAAAAGGGAATAGATCCTCCCTATCCCCATAAAAGAAGTCCCAGAGGTCTGACTCTTGAATATGGGGAGCTCTGACTGTGGGGGGTGTGACTTGAGGACCTGGATTGAGTTTTTTTATGGATGGAGCTAGCTGTTGATCAAGGAGGTTCCTACGTACATGATCAGCCTGCACATGAAGACCCTCCTGATGAGCCACCATGTGATGAAGAACCTGCTTTCCCACAGCCACTGCATGTCCTCTGTGAGGATGACATCGGTGCCAGAGCAGCAATAGTTTATGAAGACTGCTTGAAACAACTGGCCACATTTCTGATCCTGCCGGTGGATAAGTGTACAGCTCTTCTTCAGACTGGCACGTTTTGCAACAGCAGTGCCCCGTTTGAGATAAACTCGCTACCAAGGGGACAGCAATAAGTGTGGAATGGGTAAGTCTTGACCCTTGTGGCACATCGTAAGATTATGAATGTCTAGCTATGACAATTTTCTGGTGGAAGCCAGTATTATTTATTTATTTGCATGTCTTTGACTTTTAGGTCTGTCCCAAAGGACACAGCTTGTGGAGATGGAATTCCCAGGCAAAAATTAAGTTTGGGATAAAAATAGGAGATTTTCTCTTGTCCACCAACATTTTACTGTCTGGCAATAACTATGCAAAGGTTGCCCTTTTGTTCAAATTTATGAACATGGGGATGGTGAACAAGAACACCTTCTTCTCCATTCAGGACAGTTACTAGGTTGACACCATAAAAGACTTCTGGGAAGAGAGGAGGATTGAGGCCCTCAGTTCCCTTCAAGGGAAAGATGTTGTTGTTCTAGGTACATAGCTCAACAAGTAATAAAGACATTAGACAAGGACAGTGTGATTGTAAGCAGCTGATCATTTTATTTTTTGCCTTTTTGTATTTGTTACTTTTTCAGCAGATGGAAGAAATTACTCACCAGGCCACTGTGCGCAGTACTGCAGCTACACCACCATGGAGAATGACACCAAAGAGATCATTCATGTTGCCACCATCGACAAGCGGCACAGATCCTGGAACTCTGTTGTCATGGAGAGGGAGGGCTTTATCCAGACTGTGGAAAAGCTAACATCAGAGATAAAGCTTGTAGAGGTCTGCACTGATGCTCATGCCCAGATTGGGGCCCTTATGAGTAAGGCTTTATCTGATAAAGTGTATGAATTCCTTTGTTTGAAACATTACTAGAATACT
>NW_015151093.1:489721-490805 GCF_000732505.1 Cyprinodon variegatus | reverse complement strand
GTCAGAGTCTCACTAACCAGAAGCTAGACGCTGCTGAGCTCTCTGCTACTTCCACAATCTCTGGACCCAACCGGTTCCCCATCTCAAGGATCTGTCAGAACCTCTTCAAGTTTGGTGTTCTGCATATGGGTAAAGTCCATTAGCCAATCATGACACTTATTATACATAAAGAAATAGTCGATTCTTGAATAAACGGAGTGAGGCAGGAAAAAATATTTATAGTTTCTGCCTGACGGATTTAGCTCCCTCCAGATGTCCATCATTCCCAACTCTGCCAGTAATTCTTTAAATTTCTTACTAATTATAGCTTTTTGCCTCCCACCGTCCGAACAGTCAAGTTGTGGATTCAATATGAGGTTTAAATCTCCACCTATCAAAATGCCTTCTCCCTCAGCTGTCATTAAATCAAACATTTTTCTATAAAATGACCAGTCAGAGCCTGGTGGGGCATACATATTTAGGATAGTAACCAGTTCTCCTTCTAATCTTTCCTTGATCAACACATACCTCCCTTCTTTGTCTATTATTTCTAAAAGCTTTTCAAATATGAGTCTCCCTGATATAAGGATTGCAACTCCTCTCCTTTGGCCCAATTTATATTATGAGTAAAATGCTTGATTAAAACCATTTCTCTTAAGTTTCTCATGTTCCTTCTCTAAAAAGTGCGTCTCCTGCAACATCGCCGTTCCCACCCCCTCCCTTCTCAATTTTCCTAACACTTTAGACCTTTTAAATGGGTTGAGCATCCCATTTACATTAAAAGAGGCCAACTTTAGTACCTTTTTCTGTGTTGTACACCATGTATCTCTTTATTTTCCACCTTCCCTACATCTTGAAGGACCCTTAGGTTACAGATAAACAAAGTGATAATGAACACACAACTACACAAATTTAAAACATTCATGATGAACTTGTGAATAACAAATGAACTTCCAAGAGTGGGGTCTTTGCTGTGACCTGGGACTCAAAGCTCTAAATACAATGGAGATGGTTGTGGACTTGAGGAAGAACTCAGCCCCAGCTATCCCCATCACCCTATGTGACTCCACAATTGACACTGTGGAGTCTTTCAGCTTCCTGGGAT
>NW_015151093.1:468179-485056 GCF_000732505.1 Cyprinodon variegatus | reverse complement strand
CCAAAAAAAAAAATACCCACTCAGGGTGGCCGGAGGGGGCACTAGGCAAGGAGGGCAAAAGAAAAAGTCCATAACAAAAACAACCCACCCAGGGTGGGCGGAGGGGGAAACAGGCAAGGAGGGCAAAAAACAAAAACTGAGTCCAGAACAAAAAACAATCCACTTAAGGTGGACGAAAGCAACGAAAGTCTCTGATGATTTATAGGGCAGAGTCTCAGGTGGCCGGCCGTGGAGCCGGAGGCGAAGCAGATGTTCAGGAGGCCGGCCGTGGGTCAGGCGACGTAGGAGGGTTATAGGAGGATGACATCTCCGTCGCTGCTGAATCTTCGGATGAGGAAGAAGTCTCCGCTGCTGCAGGAGTGTAGGAGGAGGACGACACCCCAATTTCAGCAGGTAGCCCCAAGGGGAACGCCGTCCCCTCTTCAGCGGCTCAGTAACAGTCTCAGAGGGGACCGCGGACTGCGGCTCAGGAACTGGAGCAGGAGGGATCGCCGACTGTGACTCAGGAACAGGCTCAGGGGGAGCCGCCAACTGCGTCTCAGGATCCGGCTCAGAGGTAACCGCCGACTGCGGATCAGGAACAAGTTCTGAGAGGACCGCCCACTGCGGCTCAGGTACAGTTTCAGAGGTAACCACCGGCTGCGGTTCAGGAACAGGCTCTTAGAAGGCCGCCGACTGCGGCTCGGGTTCAGTCTCAGAGGTAACCGCCGACTGCGGTTCAGGAACAGACTCTGAGAAGGCCGCCGACTGCGACTCGGGTACAGTCTCAGAGGTAACCGCCGACTGCGGTTCTGGAACAGGAACAGAGACCGCCGACTGCGGCTCCTGGACAGGAACAGATGAGACCGCCGACTGCGGCTCCTGGACAGGAACAGAGGAGCCCGCCGATTGTGGCTCCAGATCAGGAACAGAGGAACCCGGCGATTGAGGCTCCGGATCAGGAACAGAGGAGCCCGCCGATTGCGGCTCCGGATCAGGAACAGAGGAACCCGCCGATTGAGGCTCCGGATCAGGAACAGAGGAGCCCGCCGATTGCGGCTCCAGATCAGGAACAGAGACCACCGACTGTGGCCCCGAATCAGGAACGGAGGAGACCACCGACTGTGGCCCCGAATCAGGAATGGAGGAGACCACCGACTGTGGCCCCAAATCAGGAACAGAGACCACCGACTGTGGCCCCGAATCAGGAACAGAGAAGACCACCGACTGTGGCTCCAAATCCAGCATGGAGGAAACCGCCCACGGCGGCACAGGTTCAGTCTCTGAGGTGGCTTGAAGTGCCCGCAGAAGGCTCTTGGCGATTTGGAGCACCTGCAGAGAGGCCCTAGGAGGCGTAATACCCCGAATACATACCCCGAATTCTGACACCTCTTTAAAAGTCTGCTCAGGGGTCTCTGGACGGCACAGAGCTAACTCAGGGGTCTCTGGACGGCACAAAGCTAACTCAGGGGTCTCTGGACGGCACAGAGCTAACTCAGGGGTCACTAGACGGCACAGAACCAACTCAGGGATCCCCAAACGGCACAGAGCTGACTCAAAACGGCTCAGGGCTGGCTCAGGGGTCTTTAGACGGCTCAGAACTGGCTCAGGGGTCTCTAGACGGCTCAGAGCTGGTTCAGGGGTCTCTAGACAGCTCAGAGCGGGCTCACGGCGACGCCGTCTCTTACGCCGGGGGGGTCTTAGGAGCTGGGCTAATTGGTTTGCTGGCTGATTCTGGCAAAAAGCTAAGTGGTGTGCTAGTGGGTTCAGGTGCTAAGCTAACGGGTTTGATTATGGGTTCGGACGCTAAGCTAACTGGTTTACTGACTGATTCTGGCTGGGGAAGAGAGATACGAGGTGGCATAAATGGGAAAAGATCTTCTCTATCCCCATAAAAGAAATTCCAGAGGTCAGACTCCTGGATGTGGGGAGCTCTTGACTGTCTGGGGTTCTATGGCTAGGGAAGCTATGACGCTAACTGGAGATACAGATTTACTTCCGGGTTCTGACGCTAATGATTCTAGAATGCTTACGGGCTCAAAAGTTAGAGATCCAGAAAAGATGACTGATTCTGAAGCTAGGGGAACTGAAACACTACCCTGCTCTGGAACTAAGGGATAAGAAGTGTTAACAGAAACAGGAGAAACAGGATGACTGACGGACTCTGAAGCTAAGGGAGCTGGTATGCTAACTGGTATTGTGGCTAACGGAACTGAATCACTTCCGGGTCCTGGATCTAGGGGAACTGGATGGCTAACCTGTGCTGGAGCGGGGGAAAACGGAACGCTGGCAGACTCAGAGGCTAGGAAAACAGGTAAACTAACTGGTTCTGATCTGGAATCTGACTGGCGGAAAGCTCTAACTGTTTGGGGTTTGATTTGTGGACCGAATTTGAGTTTACTAACTGAGGACGCTAGCTGTTTGTCTAGTAGGTGGCTAAGGAAACGGGATGGACTGATCTGGCGAGGAAGAGGACTGATAACTGCTGCTGGCTGAACTAACAGGAGGGTGGAGGTGTCAGGTTGACTCACCGGAGAGTACTGGTCTCTTGATGACCAGATGAAGAACAGCTGGTGAAGTTAACTCCAGCCTCAGGAGATCCAGTACGCCCTCTGGTGGAGAAAGGTAGACAGAAAAACCCCAGATCCCAACAGTAACAGAAAAAATCCCCAGGAAGGGATCCTAGGCGCCCTCTGGTGGGCACGCCTCAGGATCCCAACACTTTCTGCCATACAGGAGACAGACTTGATATAAGGACCAATCTTCTGGCTTCTATCACAACTATTTAGCAGCACTTGGGTTTAGTATGGTAAGGTGAATCTTTTCCTCTGTGTTGCATTGCATTATTTACAATACATTAACAAATGAAAAATGAATTTGATTTATTTTTCTTTTAGAATAATTTAAAAAATAATTTAATGTCTCAGCATGTCAGTTAATCTGAATACCTTAAAAAAAGATTGTGTGTAAAAAAAATGCAAGACAACATATCACCAATAAAAACAAAACAAAAAATACAGCACATCAAAGATTGTTGTGCTGTATATGTATTCAACAGCTGCCCTGGACTTATCTTATATAAATTACTGCATATATGCAGTAATATATCAGAGTGATATATTACTGCCCTTGATTCTGATGTTTATGATCTTCTTATGATTACCCAATAGATTATCCACAGGCTGCAGTCAAGTCAGCTGCTCAGTAAATTAAGTATAGTGATGATCTTTAAAGCATGTATTAGTATCTTTTGCGGAGTTAGCAGATATAAATCTAAATCAGCATCTCTACACAGCATTTGAGCAGTAATAAAAATTAGGTGCCTGAACATTTTCTGGAAGATGCTCGTGTTGACTAACAAACCCAGAACCCAGTTGACCCAGAACAGTAAATTATATGTTTTGCACAATCATAAATGACTGTAGACAATTTACATTTGACCTCTAGGGACTGAATGGTGGCTCTTTAAAATGACTTCAACAGCAGTCCATTCACCCTCACAGAGCTTTACTTCACATAATTTATTTTAGGGTGCAGGTGATCCAGTGCTTGTCCACCTTTTGACATTTGTTTTTCTTCAACTCAATCTTCCATTAAAATGCTTCCTAATTTAGCATTGACATATTGAGACTTGACCTTTTTGCAATAACCTTCAATGACTGTCTTGTAGACAACTTTCCAGTAAGCTGTATTTATCATAATCCTGTAAGTCATAACATATCTGCATTAAAATCTTTTTTATCTGTCTTATTCATCTAAAAAAACCTCTGATAATGAAACATATCGATTTCCTTTGCTGTAAGCCGCAATAACCAGAATTCACAGAAAAAAAAAAACTTAAAGGATTTTATAGAAAATTTACTTTATATGAGTTAGATAATTAAGTTTGAATTACTAAAATATATTCACAATGTTCCAATTTATTGTGATGTCTTTGTCATTGATATGTGCATCCCCAATCTTTTTTTTTCAGGAACTTGAACTGAAGAATGTGAACTTGAGACCTGGAGACAAGCTGAAAGTAAAAGGGGAAATTTTGCATGACGCTGAGAGGTAATACAAACAGTTCATATTTAATAATTACTATAAGCCTGGATATTACTTTATTCCTCCTCATCCATGATTATGAAAATGCACAGCTGATGGAAGCTTTATACATTTGGTTTCTTACATATTTTTAAACACAATTATCAATAAACGAGTACTGCTTTGTTCAGAAAGTTTTGCTAAAAAAAAAAAAAAAAAAGTGGATTAATGATCCAAACAGGTTCCAGATTGACCTTGGTTTGGACTCAGAGGACCTGGCGCTGCACTTTAACCCCCATTACCATGATGATGCTGATGGAGCCGTTTTAGTGTGCAACTCAAAGACAGCGGGTTGCTGGGGCGATGAAAAGAGGGAAATTCACAACCTTCTACTGAGAGGCAGTGAAGTGAAGGTGAGGAAATGTTTGCATTACAGAAGAGATTATTATCCAGAGATGTTTGTGCGTTTCTTCAACCTGGCTCATATTTTTTTAAAGATTCGATTCCTAAATGTTTAAAATTTTAGCAAAGGAAAATTGTTTACTAAAATAAAATGCTTTCTGTTTCAGATTGTGTTGAAACTCTCTGAAGATGTGTTTGAGGTGGAGCTCCCTGATGGACAAGAGATGCAGTTTCCTAATCGTGCAGACATGGATGTCATCACCTACATCCGAGCTGCAGGGGATTTCAAACTCACAAGCTTTAAGATCTGCTGAAGCTTGTAACAGAAATGCATGAAGATCTAAATACCAGAATCAAATAAACCAATGTTGTTAGTACCTCATAAACCATAAAATGCTTTGTTGCATTTTATATTCATTAATCATTTTCTACAAGAAAAACAACAACAACAACAACAACAAACAACTTCAACAGTGCACCTCAGACAGCAGCACCATTTAACTGAAGAGTTTTCCAGGATAGGATGGAAGAATCTGGGACTTAACCATGGAGTTTAAGTTTCTTCTCCCAAAGCACATCAAAAACCCTTCGCTCATGTGGTTTAAAAACTTTGTTTTTAGATGAGAAATCTTATATATGTGCCAGGTATGAGTTGATGGGTAGCATTATTTAGGTCAAATTTTTTGTAGAGGAAAAAAAAAAGACCAGTAGAAGAAAAAAATACACTGAAGCTACATTAACACAGCAGGTTTCAGTGTTCAGTTCCTTTTTTTTTATAATCTGATCTTTTCATCATCATATCTTATACTATTAATTAAATTTGACAGCGATCAGACTTTAGTCTGAACAGTTCAGGACATGAGAACGACCCATGTGCACAGAAGAAGAATGAAGAAGACAAACAGCAGAGCACTGTTTTATGGAAGTAATGATGAACGTGACTGTTACTTCAAGTGTTCAATAAAGCTTTGATGAGAAATAAAACAACAACAAAAAAACATAATAGTGGATACCAGTGTATCTATGTTATTACTGAAAAATGGGAGCTGACACTATACTGGTACAAGATCTAACAATTAAACAGGGAAAGAAAAAAAATTATTCTAGTTCGAGGGAAATCTTGAAGGTATGGTACACAGACAGGCAGAGATCTGGCAGGAGTCAGAAGACAGGTGAGGCAACCAGATTAGACAGGGACAGGCAGGCTCTGGGGTCGAGAGGAAGAACAGGTTATTCAGCAGTCAATGTTAATTCTGACAGCTAACCCTAGAAAAAAGTAATTGGGGGTGCTGCTGTTTTTAAGGCAGTGCGGCCCATCCTCCTTGACAGATCCCAAGTAAGATATAAATCAGTTACCCATCCACAGTTCTCCTGCTTGTTCACTGCTTGCTTCTTTACTTGGCTATCTGAATTGTGATGGGATTGCTTTATAATTTATTAAGGGTAAGTTTCAAGACATGTTTGTCTGTGATTGGAAGCTAAAACAGAACTAAAAGAGAGTAATTTGGCATTTTACCTTTCTGTGATTTTCACAACAAATAAGCTACAGTAGGTTGAAGTACAGAGTTTCAAGATTTCCCCAATCTGCCTTTGCCTACATGTTCACCCTTTTTGTCTACTCTAAAAACACAGTACATCTGGGTGTTAGAGTTTATTTATTGATTTATATCAAGAAAAAAGACATTTTCAAGTCATAATTATTCTTTAAAATTATTAAGAGTAAAACAAATACATAGTATAAATGCCACAACATTACAAAAAAAAAATGTAAAGGTAAGAATATTGAAATACATGTTGATTCAGTTTAACTCAACTAAGTTTTGAAAATAAAAAGGAAAACAAAGTAGAAAACACCGCAAGTAAATT
Organism: Cyprinodon variegatus; assembly: GCF_000732505.1. Lineage (NCBI taxonomy): Eukaryota > Metazoa > Chordata > Actinopteri > Cyprinodontiformes > Cyprinodontidae > Cyprinodon > Cyprinodon variegatus. The sequence goes on along the minus strand of NW_015151093.1, from coordinate 478,783 downwards.
GTTTTCTCATTAAAGAATGACATGTCCCCACAATTCCCATGATGGATATTTTAGTTATATATCTATTTTAGAATTTTTTTTTTACTAAGCTAGCTAATTGCCTTTATTCGATCTCATTACATTGACATTTTTATTTCAAGGCTTTTAAATTTAAAACACAAAAATATGCCATGATGAATTGATTCAAACTATACAAAAAGTCAACATATTGTACATACATATACCATGTCAGTCCTAATGCTTTACATTTTAAAGATGCCTTCTTTAATACCATCTTTGGTTTAATGAGAAATCACCAAAATAAGGAAAAAAAAGACAATAACAACAACAAAAATAACGAGAACTTAACAAACAAGCTACAATATGGAGTTATTAATATGAAGTTAGATATATAGACATTTGTACTGAAGTAATTTCAATGATCCTAAACTGAAGTATAACTCAATCACAACAGAAATTACAAACCAAACATCTATTGCTGAGACACTAATTCTGCAAATACTTCAACAAAATCTTTTTGTTTTTTTTTCTACTGTTATGAACCATCCGACTTTAGGGATTATTTATTTATGAGCAGTTGCATTTTTTTTTTCACAAACTACACATTTCACTTAAGCTTCCAATGGCTTCCTCTTTACTGAGATGTTTCCATTCTTGAGGAATTTCTCCCCGACCCTGGAATTTCAAATCATAGTATTTTTCCACTTCCTCTTGGAAGTGGCAGACAAACCATTTCCAGTAGGCCAACATAGAAGCATCAGCTGTGATGCTCCATGAAGCATATCTTTCTCCAGCAGTTGGGTACTGTTTATAAGGTACGCTCTGCTCTGAGTCATGTTCAGGGTAAAAGCTTCTGTCACTTGCAACTGATGTGGTGCAAAAATCAACAACCAGGTCGACTTTTCCTCTAACATGCCAACCTTTAACTCCAGAAGGTCGATGAAAGGGAACACTGTGTTTCTCAGGACTGTGATCCTTCAGTGTGTTGGTGCAAACAGCAGCACAGAAAGGACACCTTTCCCAGCAGCAGTTACACAGCTGATCAATGAGGATTTGTTCAGGCTTCTGCCTGCATTCATTCACTTTATTAAGGGGCAGACTTTTCATTTCCTCTGTGATGATTTTCAGGCCTTTCTCTATCTCTTCTTTCAGAAAGTCAAAATTGTTTATGTCTCTAAAGTTTTGACAATTAATGGTATCAAGTGTCAAGTTTGGCTCTAATACACTGGAAAACTCCTCTAACCAGTCTTTTATGTCTCCCTTCCTCTTTTGAAGTTTTTCTGTTGCCTTAAACAAAGCATGACTGATGATCTTGTTGAAGTTTTCTACATTTTTCCTGAGAATAGTCTGGGCTTTAGTTTTCTGTCTTATGAACATGTATTTACTCACCTCTTCTTTTATAAAGGCTTCTACTTGCCTTCTTGGGTTTCTGATGTAGGTGATGAAACTGTTAAAGTCTTCTTTCTTTGCCAGAGCTGTCAAGACATGTTTCTCTAAGTTCAGTCTGTTGCCATTAAATGCTGGGAAATTGCACATCATCTCTCCAGCAATATCAACCGCAGTCTTGTTACAAACAGCTTCAATAGCAGAGACCTTTAGTTTTTCACTCATCATTTCTCCAAACACAACAACAGATGAGCTTCCTCTGCAAAAGCCTCTAAAGATGTTGTAATATTCTGTTTTTTTGCTTTCCAAATAGGTAATCACGTCATTGTTCTGCTTGAATATCTTATGGGAGTCTAAGAGCCAACTTGCTGCCCTGTCAAACACATACAGTGAAAGGTCAACTATAAACTCTTTCTTAAATGTAAATTTCCTTTCTGATTCAAACTCTGTCACTCTGTTTTTAATAGTTTTGGCAAGTTCCTGTAAGTAAGTTATGCTGTAACCTCTTGTTGAAACAGGTTTGGTCTTAATGATCTCCAGACAACTTTTATTAACTTCTTGGATGAATAATCTGATTGTTTCCTGTTCTTCATGCTGAACACGATTTAATTTACTTTCGTCCATATTTTTTTGAGTTGTTGATTCCTTTTGAAAGAACAGCAAAGCTCCTTTTATTTTCTGAAAAAATGAAGAGTTATCATTTTTTCTCACTGGTTCTATCTTGCATTCCTGAGATTGTTGACCTACTTTGGAGCAACATATAGACTTCTTTTTTGTTATATAACCAGAGTAATCCCCAGTTTCTGACAGATTTTTGTATGCATTGCTTTTTTGTGACTCATTAATGAGCCCCGGTTCAAGACCTAGACCTAGAAGAACATCTAACTCATCATCCTGCAAGTTTATATCCTCAACTGGTTTTGCATCTGGGTTTAATTCCGTTGCAAACTGAATCCAGACAGTGTTAAACTGTGCTTTTACTTTATGTTCATCCTCTGCTAAGGATTTTAATCCAACAGCAAGCTCTTTACTCTTCTGGAAGAGTTTATTTTCAAACTCAGTTTTCTTTTTGTCAAGCTTTTTTCGAGCTTTATTCTGCCTGATAACGTCATCCAGTTTTCTTTTCACGCCTCTCAAGAGTTCCTCATGAAACTCTCTAATTTTGTTCTCAAATCGGCCCTTCCACTGAACCAGCATTTCTTTGTCTTTGTCATTATCAAAGTAAGCTCCTATACTGTCTGTTACTGCTTTGTAAGTTTCTTTAATTTCTTTGGAAAGGTAACTGAGCTCAGCTTTGTCCAGCTGCCCCTTTTCAATCTTGGGATAAAGCTGGTTTTCAATGTTCAGCATTTCACTCCTCAGGGTCCAAGTCCAGTTCCCATACTGGACCTCCAGCTTTCTGTAAACTGCAATTTCTTGGGTGTTTTTAAAACTAAAAACAAAGTTTTCATTCATCAAGGCATTCCACAAGTCCTGAATCTTGGTATTTAAATGTGACAAAAGGATCCCATCAGAAGGTTTAGCCTTGGAGAGGATGATGGTCTTCAGTTCTTGGACACTCTCACTATACCCTGGATTTGGAGGAGCCATTGGTGGACTTCCCTCCCACAGCTGAGCAAAGTATTTAACATCTTTTTGCACATCAAATGCAATGACATCACTGAAGCACTCAACATCACACCCTTCCTCTTTGGCAGCTAGTTTAGCCATATTGTCCAGTATTTCCTGCAGGTGTCTTTTTCCATCCATGTTTTTCTCTGTTGCTGTAATATCTGTGACATTCTGGTGAACAAACACACAACTTGGAGAAAGCTTGACCTTTTTCATCCTCATGAAAGCCTGCACAACGATCTGCAGGACATCTTGCATCTCAGCTGGATTCTCACCAAAGATGTTTATTAAGGTCATGTTTCCCAGACCAACAACAAATGTTGCAAGTTCATTGTCATGATGAATGGTGGCGTTGCCTGCTAACTCAAGAGCACGTAGTCCTTCAGTGTCAACAACTAGAATATAGTCAAACTTGTAGTCTTTCTGGATTTCATCTGACAGTTTAACCAGCTGCATGTAAACACCCTTGGTGCACCTCCCAGCACTCACTGCAAACTGCAATCCAAACATGACATTCAGCATTGTTGACTTCCCGCTGCTTTGTACGCCTAGAACTGACAGCACAAAGACTCGCTGGTCACCCAGTTTCTTGATGACTTCCTGTATAAGACTGGAGACCCATATTAAAGGCACATGGCCTGCATCACCATCCATCAGCTCCATCGGGTGTCCTTTTATCATCAGATCTGCAGCCAGCTCAGGGTATTTAGTCCATTCAGCCTGTTGGCCTGGTGAGAGGTTTTTCAAAAATTTGTGAGCTTCGTAGATCTGCCCCATTTCTCTGAAGATGTGTTCCAGACCAAAAGTTGCTGATTGGAGCTTTTTTGATAACTGATTAAGCTGAGCTTGTTTGTCATTTAATTCGGCAGATTTGTCATGTTTCTTCTTTAGTTCCAAGACTTCTGACCATGTTTTATCATACTCTTGGAGAACTGAAGAAAGGTCATCTGTAGAGAGTTCATCTATCAGGATCTGAGTCCATTTCAAGAAATATTCTCTGTCTTTTGGTGGCAAACGCACAAGGCTCTCAGTGAATGACTTCATCAGTGAACTGTTGGACAGGTCACTCTGCTTTTGTCTCAGCTCCATTAGCTGCTGGATTTTCATACTCCTTTCTTTCTCAATGTGTCCCTTTAGGTTGTGTGATTCTTTTTTGATTTTGCACCATTCGAACCAAGGCTGGCCTTGGCAGGGAAGAAATGTAGCTTTTATTTTAGAAACATCCTTCCCTTCAATCAGTTGAACCAGTTTTATGGCAGCAGATTTCCCATTCCTGCAATCCTCTGCATCTTCATCTGCCGTGACTCTGAAGTCATTTGCCATTATTTCAAGTTGAAAGGTTGTGTGAGGTCCAGACAAAATGGCTCTTATAATCTCTTTCAATTCTTCAGAAACATCCGACTGGCTTCTTTCTTTCAGACCCACTTTGTAGTTTGCTGGTTTCATCTCAACTGCCCTACAGCCATTGTCAGCAATGAGAATAATGAGAGGCTTTGGGGACTTGTAAAGCATTGAAATGATTTTGCTACTTTCCTGGCCTTTTTCCAAAGTTTCTACAAGAACCACAATGACTGAGGACTTTTCAGTTAATATTTCACGCTGTTTTACATTTTTTAGTGAATCCCCATGAAGATTACAGAAGGCAGTGCAGTCAGTAAAGAAATCACTGGGTTTTCCAGCAGGGCAGTACCAGGCAATCTCTGCCACACCATCCATCAAATAACGAGATTTGGTGCTGCCTGGGCAGTTTCTATGGAAGAATGTGTGGTGGCGGTCGTTGATCAAGGCATTCATGAGCTGAGATTTGGACAAAGACATGGAGCCCAGTCGGAAAAATGAAACCATGGGAGTCTGAGCTTTGTAGATTGGAATGCTTTTCATTGTAACAGTGGTTTTATTGTCTTTTGTTGTAACTCTTTTCCATGNAAAAAAACATAATAGTGGATACCAGTGTATCTATGTTATTACTGAAAAATGGGAGCTGGCACTATACTGGTCCAAGATCTAACAATTAAACAGGGAAAGAAAAAAAATTATTCTAGTTCGAGGGAAATCTTGAAGGTATGGTACACAGACAGGCAGAGATCTGGCAGGAGTCAGAAGACAGGTGAGGCAACCAGATTAGACAGGGACAGGCAGGCTCTGGGGTCGAGAGGAAGAACAGGTTATTCAGCAGTCAATGTTAATTCTGACAGCTAACCCTAGAAAAAAGTAATTGGGGGTGCTGCTGTTTTTAAGGCAGTGCGGCCCATCCTCCTTGACAGATCCCAAGTAAGATATAAATCAGTTACCCATCCACAGTTCTCCTGCTTGTTCACTGCTTGCTTCTTTACTTGGCTATCTGAATTGTGATGGGATTGCTTTATAATTTATTAAGGGTAAGTTTCAAGACATGTTTGTCTGTGATTGGAAGCTAAAACAGAACTAAAAGAGAGTAATTTGGCATTTTACCTTTCTGTGATTTTCACAACAAATAAGCTACAGTAGGTTGAAGTACAGAGTTTCAAGATTTCCCCAATCTGCCTTTGCCTACATGTTCACCCTTTTTGTCTACTCTAAAAACACAGTACATCTGGGTGTTAGAGTTTATTTATTGATTTATATCAAGAAAAAAGACATTTTCAAGTCATAATTATTCTTTAAAATTATTAAGAGTAAAACAAATACATAGTATAAATGCCACAACATTACAAAAAAAAAATGTAAAGGTAAGAATATTGAAATACATGTTGATTCAGTTTAACTCAACTAAGTTTTGAAAATAAAAAGGAAAACAAAGTAGAAAACACCGCAAGTAAATTGTTTTCTCATTAAAGAATGACATGTCCCCACAATTCCCATGATGGATATTTTAGTTATATATCTATTTTAGAATTTTTTTTTTACTAAGCTAGCTAATTGCCTTTATTCGATCTCATTACATTGACATTTTTATTTCAAGGCTTTTAAATTTAAAACACAAAAATATGCCATGATGAATTGATTCAAACTATACAAAAAGTCAACATATTGTACATACATATACCATGTCAGTCCTAATGCTTTACATTTTAAAGATGCCTTCTTTAATACCATCTTTGGTTTAATGAGAAATCACCAAAATAAGGAAAAAAAAGACAATAACAACAACAAAAATAACGAGAACTTAACAAACAAGCTACAATATGGAGTTATTAATATGAAGTTAGATATATAGACATTTGTACTGAAGTAATTTCAATGATCCTAAACTGAAGTATAACTCAATCACAACAGAAATTACAAACCAAACATCTATTGCTGAGACACTAATTCTGCAAATACTTCAACAAAATCTTTTTGTTTTTTTTTCTACTGTTATGAACCATCCGACTTTAGGGATTATTTATTTATGAGCAGTTGCATTTTTTTTTTCACAAACTACACATTTCACTTAAGCTTCCAATGGCTTCCTCTTTACTGAGATGTTTCCATTCTTGAGGAATTTCTCCCCGACCCTGGAATTTCAAATCATAGTATTTTTCCACTTCCTCTTGGAAGTGGCAGACAAACCATTTCCAGTAGGCCAACATAGAAGCATCAGCTGTGATGCTCCATGAAGCATATCTTTCTCCAGCAGTTGGGTACTGTTTATAAGGTACGCTCTGCTCTGAGTCATGTTCAGGGTAAAAGCTTCTGTCACTTGCAACTGATGTGGTGCAAAAATCAACAACCAGGTCGACTTTTCCTCTAACATGCCAACCTTTAACTCCAGAAGGTCGATGAAAGGGAACACTGTGTTTCTCAGGACTGTGATCCTTCAGTGTGTTGGTGCAAACAGCAGCACAGAAAGGACACCTTTCCCAGCAGCAGTTACACAGCTGATCAATGAGGATTTGTTCAGGCTTCTGCCTGCATTCATTCACTTTATTAAGGGGCAGACTTTTCATTTCCTCTGTGATGATTTTCAGGCCTTTCTCTATCTCTTCTTTCAGAAAGTCAAAATTGTTTATGTCTCTAAAGTTTTGACAATTAATGGTATCAAGTGTCAAGTTTGGCTCTAATACACTGGAAAACTCCTCTAACCAGTCTTTTATGTCTCCCTTCCTCTTTTGAAGTTTTTCTGTTGCCTTAAACAAAGCATGACTGATGATCTTGTTGAAGTTTTCTACATTTTTCCTGAGAATAGTCTGGGCTTTAGTTTTCTGTCTTATGAACATGTATTTACTCACCTCTTCTTTTATAAAGGCTTCTACTTGCCTTCTTGGGTTTCTGATGTAGGTGATGAAACTGTTAAAGTCTTCTTTCTTTGCCAGAGCTGTCAAGACATGTTTCTCTAAGTTCAGTCTGTTGCCATTAAATGCTGGGAAATTGCACATCATCTCTCCAGCAATATCAACCGCAGTCTTGTTACAAACAGCTTCAATAGCAGAGACCTTTAGTTTTTCACTCATCATTTCTCCAAACACAACAACAGATGAGCTTCCTCTGCAAAAGCCTCTAAAGATGTTGTAATATTCTGTTTTTTTGCTTTCCAAATAGGTAATCACGTCATTGTTCTGCTTGAATATCTTATGGGAGTCTAAGAGCCAACTTGCTGCCCTGTCAAACACATACAGTGAAAGGTCAACTATAAACTCTTTCTTAAATGTAAATTTCCTTTCTGATTCAAACTCTGTCACTCTGTTTTTAATAGTTTTGGCAAGTTCCTGTAAGTAAGTTATGCTGTAACCTCTTGTTGAAACAGGTTTGGTCTTAATGATCTCCAGACAACTTTTATTAACTTCTTGGATGAATAATCTGATTGTTTCCTGTTCTTCATGCTGAACACGATTTAATTTACTTTCGTCCATATTTTTTTGAGTTGTTGATTCCTTTTGAAAGAACAGCAAAGCTCCTTTTATTTTCTGAAAAAATGAAGAGTTATCATTTTTTCTCACTGGTTCTATCTTGCATTCCTGAGATTGTTGACCTACTTTGGAGCAACATATAGACTTCTTTTTTGTTATATAACCAGAGTAATCCCCAGTTTCTGACAGATTTTTGTATGCATTGCTTTTTTGTGACTCAATAATGAGCCCCGGTTCAAGACCTAGACCTTGAAGAACATCTAACTCATCTTCCTGCAAGTTTATATCCTCAACTGGTTTTGCATCTGGGTTTAATTCCGTTGCAAACTGAATCCAGACAGTGTTAAACTGTGCTTTTACTTTATGTTCATCCTCTGCTAAGGATTTTAATCCAACAGCAAGCTCTTTACTCTTCTGGAAGAGTTTATTTTCAAACTCAGTTTTCTTTTTGTCAAGCTTTTTTCGAGCTTTATTCTGCCTGATAACGTCATCCAGTTTTCTTTTCACGCCTCTCAAGAGTTCCTCATGAAACTCTCTAATTTTGTTCTCAAATCGGCCCTTCCACTGAACCAGCATTTCTTTGTCTTTGTCATTATCAAAGTAAGCTCCTATACTGTCTGTTACTGCTTTGTAAGTTTCTTTAATTTCTTTGGAAAGGTAACTGAGCTCAGCTTTGTCCAGCTGCCCCTTTTCAATCTTGGGATAAAGCTGGTTTTCAATGTTCAGCATTTCACTCCTCAGGGTCCAAGTCCAGTTCCCATACTGGACCTCCAGCTTTCTGTAAACTGCAATTTCTTGGGTGTTTTTAAAACTAAAAACAAAGTTTTCATTCATCAAGGCATTCCACAAGTCCTGAATCTTGGTATTTAAATGTGACAAAAGGATCCCATCAGAAGGTTTAGCCTTGGAGAGGATGATGGTCTTCAGTTCTTGGACACTCTCACTATACCCTGGATTTGGAGGAGCCATTGGTGGACTTCCCTCCCACAGCTGAGCAAAGTATTTAACATCTTTTTGCACATCAAATGCAATGACATCACTGAAGCACTCAACATCACACCCTTCCTCTTTGGCAGCTAGTTTAGCCATATTGTCCAGTATTTCCTGCAGGTGTCTTTTTCCATCCATGTTTTTCTCTGTTGCTGTAATATCTGTGACATTCTGGTGAACAAACACACAACTTGGAGAAAGCTTGACCTTTTTCATCCTCATGAAAGCCTGCACAACGATCTGCAGGACATCTTGCATCTCAGCTGGATTCTCACCAAAGATGTTTATTAAGGTCATGTTTCCCAGACCAACAACAAATGTTGCAAGTTCATTGTCATGATGAATGGTGGCGTTGCCTGCTAACTCAAGAGCACGTAGTCCTTCAGTGTCAACAACTAGAATATAGTCAAACTTGTAGTCTTTCTGGATTTCATCTGACAGTTTAACCAGCTGCATGTAAACACCCTTGGTGCACCTCCCAGCACTCACTGCAAACTGCAATCCAAACATGACATTCAGCATTGTTGACTTCCCGCTGCTTTGTACGCCTAGAACTGACAGCACAAAGACTCGCTGGTCTCCCAGTTTGTTGATGACTTCCTGTATAAGACTGGAGACCCATATTAAAGGCACGTGGCCAGCATCACCATCCATCAGCTCCATTGGGTGTCCTTTTATCATCAGATCTGCAGCCAGCTCAGGGTATTTAGTCCATTCAGTCCATTGGCCAAGTGATGATTTTTTCAAAGATTTATGTGCTTCATAGATCTGCCCCATTTCTCTGAAGATGTGTTCCAGACCAAAAGTTGCTGATTGGAGCTTTTTTGATAACTTATTAAGCTGAGCTTGTTTGACATCGAAGTTAGCAGATTTGTCATGTTTCCTCTTTAGTTCCAAGACTTCTGACCATGTTTTATCATAATCTTGGAGAATTGAAGAAAGGTCATCTGTAGAGAGGGCATCAATCAGGATCTGAGTCCATTTCAAGAAATATTCTCTTTCTTTTGGTGGCAAACGCCTGAGGCTCTCAGTGAAGGACTTCACCAGTTCACTGTTGGACAGGTCACACTGCTCCTGTCGAAGCCTCATCAACTGCAGATTTTTCAGACCTTTTTCTTTCTCAATGTGCCCCTTTAGGTTATACAATTCTTTATTGATTTTGCACCACTCATACCAAAGTTGGCCTTGGCAGGGAAGAAATGTATCTTTTATTTTTGAAATATCCATCTCTTCAATCAGTTTAACTAGTTTCAAAGCAGCAGATTTCCCATTCCTGCAAACCTCTGCGTCTTCATCCACCTTGACTCTGGGGTCGTTGGCCAAAGTTTCAATTTGAAAGACTGAGTGAGGTCCGGACAAAATGGCTCTTATAATCTCTTTCAGTTCTTCAGAAACATCCGACTGGCTTCTTTCTTTCAGACCCAGTTTGTATTTATATGGTTTTATCTGAACTGCACTTGAGTCGTTGTCAGCACTGAGAATAATCAGAGGCTTTGAAGACATGTAAAGCATTGAAACCATTTCACTACTTTCTTGGCCTTCTTTCAAAGTTTCTACCAGAACCACAATGACTGAGGACTTTTCAGTCAATATTTCACACTGTTTTAAATTTTTTAATGAATCCCCATGAAGATTACAGAAGGCAATGCAGTCAGTAAAGAAATCATTGGGTTTTCCAGCAGGGCAGTACCAGGCAATCTCAGCCACACCATCCATCAAATAACAAGATTTGGTGCTACCTGGACAGTTTCTATGGAAGAATGTGTTGTGGCGGTCGTTGATCAAGGCATTCATGAGCTGAGATTTGGA
>NW_015151093.1:464674-468036 GCF_000732505.1 Cyprinodon variegatus | reverse complement strand
AAAGACATGGAGCCCAGTCGGAAAAATGAAACCATGGGAATCTCAGCTTTGTAGATTGGCATGCTTTTCATTGTGACAGTGGTTTTATTGTCTTTTGTTGTAGCTATTTTCCATGTTTTTGTTATTTGTCTGAACGTCCACAGCGGACACTCAATATTTGTTGTGACAGGATCAGGGATAAGCAATGGCAAGGCATACTGACACTGTGACAGCTTGGTAATCATTTTCTGTTTAAGGAAGCCATCTGAGCAGCGAAATGCTGCCATTTGAACATCCATTGGATGTACATGATTTTCTTTTGAATGGTTTAAGTCTACATTTGATTTGAAAAGAGCTGCTAAATCATTTTCATCTGTGGAAGCACTCCCAGAATTTGAGACGATCTGTAAGGTTTTCACATTGGAGTTCTTTTGCTGTATGTGTATGTATCTAGCTCTATAATCTAACATCAATAACCTCTGAAAAAACATGCAAACTTTATCTTTTTCAAAAATCTCAGTCTGTTTTACAGGAGGGCCTACTTTAACAAAGTCCTCTGATGACAGCATATTTGGATGTTGGTCCTGGAGGTGAAGTCTTCTAAGTAATGATTCAATTTCTTTATGGCATTTCTTTATGTTTTCCTCTGAAGGATTGTAGGAAGACTGTAAAGGCAAAAAAAAAAAACCCCAAAAAAACTATTAATAACCTTTAACTGATAAGGCAAAAAATGTAAAGACAACTATAGTTTTAATATTGCACTAAGTAGTAAGAACTACAATAGGCTACACGTTAATGATTAGACACACTGGCAAAATAAGTAAAACTGTTGTAATAATTGTATTGTTTGTTAGGTTTTTTTTCCCAAAAAAAAAGAACAAACCCAAAGCACCTCAGCAATTTTTAAATGTTTTACATTGCTATTCAAATATGTCTTTAGGTTATTTTTAAAGCCACACAACCACTACTGTGTAGGGTAATTCAGTTAAATTTTTCAAATCTATGAAGTCAATGATTAAATGAAATAAAACAAATAATTTTACAGTTGTAACCCTTTAGTTATATGGAATGCAAAAATCTCAAAAATGAAATCCAATCCAATAAAAAAAGAAAGTGGAAAATGTATAATAATTTCATTTTTCTGAAAAATGTTTTCTAATTGGAAGCTGCAATTAGGAGCAAACTTTAGCCTTGCGCTGACCGAAAGGTAATATGATATACATAAGTATGTTATTAATCATGAACTGAAAGTCTCAAGCTTTATAGTATGGCAGTGCAGAGCTGACAAACTATTAACTGTAGAGCCAATACACTTGAATGTGACTGAAGCAAGTTAGGTCCTTATAAGATGTATAAATTCTACACAAACTAATAAAATACTATTTCTAAAATTATCTATATAAAACACTTCCTCCTTCTCTTGTTCTATGTTTTTTTTTTTTGGTCAGAGTGCCCAAAACAGGGGCACGAATCATCTGGACAACAGAGGTAAGGTGAGCAATGTTCTGGAGCTCAGTGAGCAGCAGCTGGAAATCAATACGAGAACACAACAGCTCTGGAATACGGATGAAGTGGTCTAATAATATGCCTCAACAACAATCAATTTTATTGTAAAACATAAAATATGATTTATAAGTAATTTAATTATTAAATAATATTCCACATTATGGAATATATTTCATAATAAAGAGCTGAGAATTTTAATTGTGTTCAGTCATTTCAACTATATGGTCACATTGAATATTTATCTATTACTTATACAAGTAGATTTTATTTATTAAATTATGCATTCAATGTAATCACTGTATTCCATTTGCATTTTTGAATATTACATTTTGATATTAGATAATATCACAAAGAGAATGACGTAAAAAATATTTAATCATTGTTAATTGTTGAAATAAAATGTGCTGCTTTTACTTACCTTAGACCTCTGTTCAGCCTCAAATGTTTCTCCTGTATGATAATATAGAAAAGAAATAGCAGTTCATGTCATCTTATATAATGCCAAAAGGTATATGCAGAGCTCAATATGCATCCCATTCCTGGTAAAATTACTCTCACTACCATATCACCCCTGGTTTAAAAGACTCCTGCCACATCAGAGGCCTATTTCACAAAAGCAGAATCCAGTCCAGGATTAGAGATCAAGCCAGGCTCCATCTAGTGTGAGGATTGCATCCTTTCCAGGACTTATCCATCCCGGAAAGGTCAAGCCAGACTCCACAGGTGTGCCCAAGCAAGTTTTTTTGTCTGAACTAGTTTTATATTCATGGTAGTGTTGTGATCAAATGTTGCTGATGTAACCGGAACTATTCCCCTCTGAAGACACACCCGTCCACAGGAGGTTTAAAAAGGCCAACTTCCCGTATCAACAGAGATACCTAAAAAGTGTATCAACAGAGATACCTAAAAAGATACCTTTTTAGGTATCTATGCTGTACTCCATTACTTATTTTTGTTCCTACTTCTGAATTCTACTGAATACATTTTCACACAAGTATCTGTACTTTCTATTCCTTACATTTTTTAAAAACTCATTACTCTTGGCTTTGGTTTAATGTTTATAAATAATTATTTTTCATGTGCGCCATCAAATGCAGATCATTGGCGCCATCCACATCTAGTGAAAACTAATTGGATAAGTCATATAAGGCAAACACTCATTGGTTAACTATTCATCAAATTTGTCCTGATGCCAAAGGAAATCCTCAGAAGCAAGCAGGTGTTCTTCAAACTGCAAATCACTTTACTTGGATTTATTCACTTTAAATGGACTTTTCACTTTATTTGGATTTAGTTTTTACATATACATAGATATACGTACAGATATATATACAGAAGAGCTATATGTGTATATATATTTTATCTCTTTTTATTCTTATTTTTTATCTTTATTATATTGTATAGTTGGATGTGTGTATATATCATGTAAAACTGTAACTAGAGCGTGTATCAAAAGTAATTTCCCTCTGGGATTATTAAAGTATTTCTGATTCTGATTCTGAAATGCAAATTGTGTATGCCATGCTACAATGTCGGATTCAGAAAAAGATGTTGAAATGTCTGAAAGGTCGGACACAGGCGAGAGCGTATGGGGAGGAGACCGACAAGACCTCCCTCATCCTTGGCCCTATCTCAAAGAATTTTTACTAAATAGTCGAAAAATTGAGCTTTCAGTTCATATAGTGGCATCTGACAGTTTTTTTAAAGGTTACTTTATACTTTTATACTTAAAGTATTTTTTGGAGTACATACTTTTTCACTTTTACTAGAGTAAAGAGGTCAAGTTGATACTTCAACTTTTACCAGAGTGTTTTTAAACTGCAGTATCTATACTTCTACTTAAAGGTACACTATGCAACCGGTGTTGATTTTCCAGC
>NW_015151093.1:462437-463624 GCF_000732505.1 Cyprinodon variegatus | reverse complement strand
GTTATGGAACACATTAATTAACTGAAAAATGTTGCATAGTGTGCCTTTAAGTAGCAAATGTATGTACTTTTGAATTTTTTGCAGTAGGCTCTACGCTGCTACGCTGTGTAGCAACCAAATCCCTCCGGAGAAGTCTGCACTCGCTGGATTGAGTCAGACTGCCTTTTTCCTGCGATTAGCAAGGAGCTGTAACACGCAGTGTTTTTATTCTTCCTCCAAATCAAACCAAGTTGAACGCAGTGTTTCCTCAATCCTGCTGCAATAGTGACAGAGAAGAGCTAATCCAGCTCTGCTAACTGAAATCTATCCACCAAACAACGGGGCCCAAAAACGCTGTTCGCCGAAGGAGCCGTAGAAGCTGCCAGATCGTGACTGCCTGAGACAGAGAGACAGAGCACCACTCGGGAGCTGCTGGAGGCTGAGGTTACAAGTTAACCATGGTAGCTAAAAGGGAGACGTCTCAGCGACTGTGAGTTATAACATTAACCCCCTTGGAAAATCGGCTTTTATTATTGCATCGAATTGATCCAAATCGCTTTGAGTTGCTGTTTCTACGAACGGACTGAACTGAAGAGGGGGCCTGCAGAACGCTAGACTGAGCCGAAGGCCTTCACTCCGCTGAACCAAAAGAGTAACATCATCCTTCACCAACCCTGTTATCTGATGCTTAATAAGTGCTCTGCTTGGGTGAACTAGGTAGAATAGATGGTTGTATTTGTGTTTTATTTGAAATAAGCTTTCTGATTCAACTGCTGATGGTTTTAAGAGTTTTAACTGAATGCTAATGCTCACTACTAGACTGAATGAGTCACGTGTTGTTGGAGCCAACTGCTACAGTGAACTGGCTAGCATTGTAGCTCCAGCTAGCTCATGCTAGATGCTGATGAAGATTCTCAGTTATCCAGGTCATAGTCATTCCATAAATGTTCAAAAAAATCCACTGGACTTGGTTTCCAAGATTTGAAGACGTTTCGCCACCTCTCCAGGAACCTTTCTCAATTCAAATGTCTGGATCCGCAGTGAGTTTGAGTCTTTATATAGACAAGGCCTTGTATTGCTTAGAAACATGCAAATGAAAACCAATGAGTGGGTCGTTTGGTTTCATTATTAGCCTGTAATATCTGAAACCTGTCTATGATTCTGAAGGTCGGTCGTTAAAGGGGGGGGATTGTCGTTAAAGGGGGGGG
>NW_015151093.1:456969-461894 GCF_000732505.1 Cyprinodon variegatus | reverse complement strand
AAAAGAATGTCCTTTGTCCACAAGGTGTAGATGTACTGCTGAGTCTTGTCCAGAGGAGGCCGCTCTTCTGTGTTGGGCCATGCGTCTGTGGAGACGTTGTTTGGTTTCTCCAATATAAAGATCAGAGCATTCCTCGCTGCACTGAACAGCATATACCACTCCGCTCATATTCGGTCTGGGGGTTTTATCTTTAGGATGCACTAGCCTCTGTTTAAGGGTTTTGTTTGGCTTGAAATGTACTTGGATTTTGTGTTTGGAGAAAATCCTCTTGAGCTTTTCAGACACTCCAGCAACATAAGGGATTGTGATGTTTTTGCGTTTAATTTTCTCATCACTATCTTCTGTTACGTGTCTTTTGGATTTCCTTGCTGATTTGATAAATGCCCAGTTTGGATATCCACAGTTTTGGAGAGCATCTTTGATGTGTTTCTGTTATTTGTGCTTCCATTCTGTTTTAGTAGGGACATGTTCTGCCCAGTGTTGCAAGGTTCTGATGACTGAGAGTTTGTGTTCCAGTGGCTGGTGTGAGTCAAAAAGAAGATACTGGTCTGTGTGAGTAGGTTTCCTAAACACATCAATGTTTAGGCTTCCATCTCCTTCCATGCTCACCAGACAGTCCAGAAAGTGTAGTTTGTTGTCCTCTGCATCCTCTCTGGTGAATTTGATGTTATGGTCAACAGAGTTGATGTGTCTTGTGAAAGCTTCCACTTCCTTTAGCTGGATTTTGACAAATGAGTCATCCACATATCTAAACCAGTGGCTTGGTGGTGTTCCATTGAAAGTGTCTAAAGCTCTCTTTTCCATTTCTTCCATCTAAAGATTTGCTACAATTGGTGACACTGGACATCCCATTGCACAACCATGCTTCTGTCTGTAAAAATTACCTCTGAATTTGAAATAGGTTGTGGAAAGACAAAGGCCCAATATTGTACAGGTCCGGTCCGAAGTGAAATCAGTCCTGTTGTTTAAGTCACTATCTTGTTCAAGACGTGTCCTGACTGTTTCCACTGCCTCTGTTACAGGTATGCTTGTGAAAAGTGAAGTAACATCAAACGATACCAGGGTTTCTCCTGGTGCCCTCCTTAAATGTTTGACGTTGTTAGCAAAGTCTTTGAAGTTTTCTATGTGATGTGGTGTGTTCCCCACCAAGGGAGCTAAGATATTAGTAAGCTGTTTAGCAATGTTGTATGTTACTGAGTTAATGCTGCTGACAATGTTATAAAGATGATCAATTCCAGATATCACCACACCCCCCACCCCATCACAGAGGAACAAAGCACCTACCCGCTCCAGCCGGTGAGCAATACCTCCTTAACGACGAATCCTTAACAATCATAGACAGGTTTCAGGTATTACAGGAGACAATCCCCCTCTTTAACGACCATCCCCTCCTTTAACGACCGACGCTCAGAATCATTTTCAGATTTCAGATATTACAGGCTAACAATGGAATCAAACGACCCACTAATCGGTTCCCATTTGCATGTTTCCAAGCAATACAAGGCCTTGTCTATATAAAGACTCAATCTCACTGCGGATCCAGACATTTGAATTGAGAAATTTTCCTGGAGAGGTGGCGAAACCAGAACCCTTGGGACCAGGTGAGCTAATCAATTTCAGCCTCATCGTAGTTTAATGCATATTCCTGAGTTGTTTTATAATTTTTCACCATAAACTGAATGAAACTTCACTGTTTTGACTGCAGTTAAAACAAAGCGGAGTGTGTATGACGTCATCCACGCGCCGGACTGGAGTTGTAACAGGCAGCCCGAGCCACAGGCAGCTGCGCTCTATCCCTTATATAGGGCGTGGGCATCATGACGTAATTGTTTTGTGTGGCTGCCATGTTGATGGCCTCCTTTACCGCTATTCAGACTACTGCCTACGACTACAGCGTACTGTACTCCCTCTCAGCCGTGTTTTAATTTGATTATTTTCACCTTATCTCGATTTCAACCATGGTAAACCGTTGCTGTATTGTGGGCTGTAACAGCGCAACACATGATTGCCATGGGAAAAACAGAAAATGGGTTAACTTTCCACCGCTTTTCTGTCTGGAGGCGCAACCACAGAGACCAAGTGTCAGAGATAACAAAGACGTCGGCTAGCTTGGATCGTGGCTGTAAGACGACCGAACATAACTTTCCACAGTATCCCGATGTCAATGAGAGTGTGTTCCCTGCATTTTCATTTTGGTAAGATAAAGATGCACAACCACGCTGTTATCTTAAAAAGGACATCACGCAAAGGTTGGGATCTTTTACGGAAAAATAATAAAAACGGTAGCGGCAAAAGGCTCAAATATGTGACAAACCCAGAGGGTTTAGGGAGGGTTGGCAGTTAACGTTACTAACTACACCTTTGAAACACATAGAAGTTAGTTAAAAGTACATTACATGCGTGAGTGGTTGTTAGCATTAGCGGTTAGCAGTTACTAAACTAGCAGGTTCCAGAGCCCGTCTGAGCACAGCTTACCTTTATTACGGATTACTGTGTTTCCACTGTTTGCTGGCTTTATGATCTGCAGCTCCTGAACCCATCCATTCAACATACCGGTCCCTGGCTTCTCTATTTAATGTGTCCCGGTAAATTCTAGATCCTTTTCAGGATTTTAACATCTTTTTTCTCTCTACTTCTACGTCTCTTCGTTCAACAATGTTGTATCAGAGCTATGTTAACGTGCGCGTAGCCATCAACATGGCCGCCACGTCCCACAATGCAACGCGGATCCCAAGCCCTATTCATTCGGCTAGCTAATCTGAATCTTTCAATTCCATTTCAAGGGCGAGATTATGTGTGATAGTAGCACTAGACATCTTCTATTCATGTGAGTAAAACTAGCAGCAGTTCAACGGAGAGGATGAATGAATTGTAGGCGGTGCACGCGGATGACGTCATACACACCCCGCTTTGTTTAAAAATATAAATAAAAAAAATATAACCGCGGATGTCTGGGGGACAGTGATTCGATTACATGTTATGAATACTGGCGTACGATACAGAATAAATTATGAACAGTTTAGTTTGTGCCTTCAACTCGCTGCCCATACAAAGATGTTACTTGGATATAACAAAACAGAATATCCTCAGAACAGCTCCAAATGACACAAAACTAATATTGGTGAGTAGAACATGATGTAATAACGTAAAATCAAGGGGCCAATGTAAAAAGACCGGTGTTCCCCTTTAACATCTCTGCATCAGGGTTTATTTACATTTTATCTGCTACTATTACAAAGGACACTTTCAATGCATTAAGCCTTATACTTCGATCAGTGAGGCCCAGAGCATACCTCAGACTTTGACAGACTCTTAAACCCCTCTTCTCCTTTTATTTCTTTGTTTTTGCTTATTTTCAGTAGTGTTTAGTGTTTGCTTACTTATTAGATACAATATTGTGTGATTGTAGCCAATACAGGTACCATTGTTTTTTAACCTGTGGTCTTTTGTGTTCATTTTACCCAGTGAATGATTTATCACTCAGGCTGGATTCACTCTTCCTTTAGTAGCATCCAAATGAACAGAGACACATTTATTAGGTTGGTGATTAATAAGGTTGCTGATAACCATAGTCTAAATTACTAAATTTGTGAAAGACAACGATTTTTAACAGCCAGGTTCAGGAGCCCAACCTTTTACTGTAGGTAAGAGGCTAAAACTCTGGTCAGTAAGCAAATTACAGTTATAATCATTCAACTGATAATAAATTACTAGTTTTATCCTGGATTTGAATTACTTATTAATTAACTATAACTTCCAGTCGTAGTTATTTAACATATTCATGATCTCCTGGTAAACTCTCACAACAGTAGTGAATAGTAGGGATCAAGAACAAAAAAAACTCTTATAATAAATACACAAACATGAAATAATGACTTCAAGAAAAATGTATGAAAGAAAATTTGAGGGTTAACAATCAATAAGAGTAAAAGCAAGAAAAAGAGTCAAAGCTGAAGTTAAAATATATATTATTAGACAATTAACTGAACTTTTAAAAAAGCCTTATTTTTATTATTTTGTGGCATTCATATTTTTAGCAACTTTTTCAGCCCAGTTTCATATTATTGTCCTTCATTTATTTCTGTATTTATTTTGAATTATGACAGGATTGGTCCTAAATAGTAGCTAAACCAAATGTTAATAAGCAGCGTAGATATTTCAGTTGAAAATTTAACTAATGTTTTATGCATGTTTTATTACCAATAATGGAGCCACACAGGCCCAGATTGGCTTATTAGAAGGACTTGGTCAATTCACGGTGGGTCAGTCTGATTTTTCGGCCGCAAGGGCTGTTGATTTTTTTTCTTGTTGCCAGTGTTCAGCCATGGGTGGATCACTTGCGCTGCTAATGCCATCCCTGTGCTATCTCCGCCTACACTCGCAGCTTTTTTTCTCTCCGACATAACACGTCAGTACACTCAGTTGGACAATGGTCTATGAAGGATGAAGAGTAAAAAGAGCAAAGGTGGCGCAGAGCAAGCCAGAATTAAAACAGAGGAAAGCCCTGGAAACAGACACTGCTAAATGTACAAAAATTTGCTGCTTTTTAAAAAACAAAATGAGCTTGAAGTTTGAAACTTTGAAAAACATTTGAACTTTGAAAGACATTGATAAAGTGAGTGAGGAAATATGTTGAACTTTGTTTGCTAACCACTGAACACATGATCTAATCATTGCAATTTGTGGTGTTGTGGCACATAATTTAATGTTATGTAGTACAAATAATATCATGCAATGTGTGGAATTATTTGTCTTTTAGCCCCTCAGAGTCAGAGGGACTATACAGCAGCATCAAGTAGGCCGACCAGCCATGAGCGCACAGTGCCGGAACTGGTAGGTTGGAATACTCATTAAGTAAATATTAAATCAATCTGATGAAAGAATGGTGCAGTTCTGCATGCTCAGAAGTATGATACATGTATATG
>NW_015151093.1:454320-456934 GCF_000732505.1 Cyprinodon variegatus | reverse complement strand
TATATATATATATATATATATATATATATATATATATATATATATATATATTTATTTATTTTTATGTTAGTGTCAGAAGCTAAACCAGCAGTGATGATAGGATTGCTCCTTTAATTATGGAAGAAATTGATTCTGTTAACAGTGTGTGAAAAAAACAAGCATAGGTTCTAAATGCTTTCTACAGCCAAGCATATAAGTTACTGCTTATATTGTTAAGCATTAAACAATAGTAAAAGCACAAAACCCACAGGTGAAATTTAATATATATGAAACAAATCTGAATATTTAGTCCCTGAAATGTTGAATAGAAAATGGTAGAAAATCGTAAATGGTGTGTACTTATATATCAAGTCAGATGATTTGACCAAAGTTCTCTAAAGTCGATCACATGTAATCATTCACCCATTCATGCACACACTCACACACTGATGGTGGCAAGCTACATTATAGCCACAGCTGCCCTGGGCCTCACTTATAGAAGACTGCTGTACACTGGTGCTACCAGGTCCTCTGACCCCCATCAGTTGGCACTTCTGGTTAAGTGTCTTACTCAAAGACACAACAAAACTGAAAGCCCTACCAAGGTAAAAATGTGTTTTCCATGTGTTTTCCATATTGAATATGTTAAAATGTTTCAATTTACTATTTTTAAGTGATGCAGGTTCAGGAGAGTCTAGGAAAATTGGAGGAAGTGTAAAAGAGTTTGTTATTTTATTTCCCTTCCAAGGTTTGGACATCTGTGAACACTTATTTGAACAAAATGTTGATTCTGATATTTTTGAAAAGGTTATGTTATCAAGAATAATGTAGGAAATTTGCACTTGTGTTTAAATAAACCCGCACAGTGAAGCTCTACTTACGTGTACTGTATTAGAAGTATTTTAGAAAAAAAAACTTAAGTTAAAGCCTTTACAGAACTTATTCTGTAAGTTTACAGTTGCATGGTATTTAATCAAATATTATCTTTAGTGGCCCTGTCTGAGGCTTGGTACTTCAGGGCTGAAAATTAGTCCCACTCTGGCCCTGGAGCCACATCACTGGATATAAACCACTCTAGCTAAAGGTTATGTCAAAGACAAAACTAATTTGCAGTAGATTTTTTGTCTATAAAACTTTTAAATATCAACAGATGTTAAAATGTATTTTTTATTCCTTATTCAGGATTAATATGATGAAGTGTTAGGGCCAGACAAAAAATAAATAAATAAATAAATAATGACATAAAGTATTAAGGTCACAAGTTTTTTCTTGCAAAATGATGAGATAAAAGTAATAATATTAGACCTTTATTCTCGTAAAATTATGAGACTCACATTACGATAGAATAAAATCAGCTAATTATTATCCCTTTGGAGCTGATATGCTAAAAGATGCTGATATGCTTAAAGGTTTAATATTTCCTCATTTGCAAAACCAATAACAAAGTATATTGTCAGAAACCCAGAAAACTCGGTCCAATAACAAAAGCTTGTCAGGATCAGGAAATCAGAACCACACAGAGTTGCTGGAGGTACTCCCACACATGGCTTGAATGATCTAATAATATTAATAATTTCACTTTATTGATCTCACACTGGAGAAACTTACCTCGCATGTAACCCATCCCCTTGGGAAGCAGTGGGCTGCAATTGTGCGGTGCCCGGGGAGCAGTGTGGGGTTAAGGGTCTTACTCAGGAACCCAGAGTGCAGGCTGTGGGGATCGTACCGGTTACTTGCAACCTTGTCAAAGCACAGGATCATCTGATCCACCTGCTCCTGCCTCTATTTAAGCTGCCTGCTATCAGCCATCATGCCAGATTATATCTCTGGAGGTGAGATTATTCTCCAGCAAGATGTGAAGAGCGATTCAGCATTACCATGGTGTTTTTGATTACCTGATCCTGGAGAGAGCATTTCAGTGTTACCTTAGTGTTTCAGATTACCTAATCCTGTTCTGCCTCTCCACTACCTAGCCTGCCTGTTCCCATCTGATCTGTTTGCCTGAGCTGTCTTTGGACTCCTTTTGGATTCTGCCTGTTTGGACTTGGAGCTGCTTCTTGTCACTGACCTGGATTTCCCTTTGGAACCTCTTCAGACTTCTGTTCTCCTTTGTTCTGAATCCCGAGCACGTCCTCAACACCGGCTTTGGCTTCGCACTCTGGATTATCCTGCCTTCCTTCATCTGCTTGGATCTTATTTCCTGCCAGTTCTGAAGTCTTCATGGCATCAGCATCTGGAAAAGTCATTTTAAAAATGAAGGTCTCCCCAAGGCTATTCCAAAGTTTTTTACAAGGACAAGTTTAGCATTAGTCCGTGATGTTAAGTTTCACCTGTGCTTTTATTGTGAAAGGCCAACAGACAGCGAGACGTTGACAGGAAATGACATGTCTTTGGATCAGATGAGGTGGATCATCTGATCCACCTGCTCCTGCCTCTATTTAAGCTGCCTGCTATCAGCCGTCATGCCCGATTATGTCTCTGGAGGTGAGATTATTCTCGAGCAAGATCTGAAGAGCGATTCAGCGTTACCATGGTGTTTCTGATTACCTGATCCTGGTAAGAGTGTTTCAGTGTTACCTTAGTGATTTTGATTACCTGATCCTGGTAAGAGTGTTTCAGTGTTACCTTAGTGATT
>NW_015151093.1:452800-454198 GCF_000732505.1 Cyprinodon variegatus | reverse complement strand
TTCATCTGCTTGAATCTTATTTCCTGTTAGTTCTGTTGTCTTCAAGGCATCATCATCTGGAAAAGTTGTTTTAAAAATGACGTTTTTTTACAAGGAAAAATGTAGCATTAGTCTGTGATGTTAAGTTTCACCTGTGCTTTTATTGTGAAATGCCGACAGACAGCGCGACGTTGACAGGAAATGACATGTCTTTGGATCAGATGATCCACCTGCTCCTGCCTCTATTTAAGCTGCCTGCTATCAGCCGTCATGCCCGATTATGTCTCTGGAGGTGAGATTATTCTCCAGCAAGATGTGAAGAGCGATTCAGCTTTACCATGGTGTTTCTGATTACCTGATCCTGGTAAGAGTGTTTCAGTGTTACCTTAGTGTTGATTACCTGATCCTGGTCTGCCTCTCAATTACCTAGCCTGCCTGTTCCCATCTGATCTGTTTTCCTAAACTGTATTTTGACTCCTGTTGGA
Source organism: Cyprinodon variegatus (assembly GCF_000732505.1). Lineage (NCBI taxonomy): Eukaryota > Metazoa > Chordata > Actinopteri > Cyprinodontiformes > Cyprinodontidae > Cyprinodon > Cyprinodon variegatus. The sequence continues at coordinate 453,734 of NW_015151093.1, read as the reverse complement.
TTCTGCCTGTTTGGACTTGGAGCTGCTTCTCGCACTGACCTGGATTTCCCTTTGGAACCTCTTCAGACTTCTGTTCTCCTTTGTTCTGAATTCTGAGCACGTCCTCAACTCCGGCTTTGGCTTCGCCCTCTGCTTGAATCTTATGTCCTGCCAGTTCTGAAGTCTTCAAGGCGTCAGCATCTGGAAAAGTCGTTTTAAAAATGAAGGTCTCCCCAAGGTGATTTTTGAAAATCAAGGTTTTTTACAAGGAAAAATTTAGCATTAGTCTGTGATGTTAAGTTTCATCTGTGCTGTTATGGTGAAATGCCGATAGACAGCGAGACCCTGACAGGAAATGACATGGGGTTGCCAGGAGTAACAGCAGGTCAAAAGCAAAGGATTTGGAAGGCTGGTGATTTACTAAATATTAAACAATCCTTCTAGCCACTAAATAACGTAAACAAACCTACTGTTATAGTCAATGCCAGCACAGGAATGACATGTGATGTTATGCAATAACTTTATATCAGGAAACAAGCGTAGCACTAACATCTGCAGGGATGGTGATGTGTTTGGCCATAATTAAAAATAATTCTATCTTAAAAACCAAACTAGCAAAATTATAGTTTCACCTGCACAAATGAAGTAGCACTGAAAAAGTAGGCTAGATAATTTTGATTCAATCATGGGTGACCTTTGGAAAATTATCTATAATATTTATGAAACAATGCAGCACATGTGATCTTTTTTATTTATTCTTTTTTTTTCTTCATTTTACAAATGAACATTTAAAATGCTCATTTTAAAACCTGTATTGAAGAATCAATAACCATTCAGTCTATTTTCAGATTTTTTTTTTACATCAGTGGGGTGTCAGCTTCATGAAGCTGAAGCTGCAAGACATCTACTCCAGCCGCCTCACCCGCAAAGCCCTCACAATTTTGAAGGATGACAC
>NW_015151093.1:449511-452276 GCF_000732505.1 Cyprinodon variegatus | reverse complement strand
TGCCTCCCCCCTCTCTCTCTCTCTCTCTGTCTCTCTCTCTCTCTCACACACATCCACACACACACACTATACCAGAGACTGCACCTTACCTGCACTACCTCAGCCTGGAACAAACTATTGCTGCTGTTTTTATTGCTTTTTATTGTAATGTTTATATTTCATACTTATATTTATCTTACCACTCTTACCTGTCATGTCCCGCACTTTATGTCAGTTTTAAATGTCAGTCTTGTATATTTCTTGTATATTTGTATATTGCAGAGAGTAAACGTAATTTCATTTCCCTTGTATGTCTTGTACATATGTAGAAAATGACAATAAAAGCTGACTTGACTTGACTCCTCCTATTTCATGATGCGGACCAAGGTGTATGCATCTGAAATAAAGAGCGCTGAACTACCTGCAGGGCTCATGGAAATCACTGTCTTTTCCGTGTGCTGTATGAACTCACCATTACAGACAGGAAATAGTTTATTTCCTCAGATGCCCATTATTGAGGTTGGGTGGACACACATATGGGAGATGAGTGAACAGGTGTTTTTTCTGGTCCAGTTTATACAGGTGGCTTCTATAGCTAATTATAAAGATGATATTCTTGAGGGCAATTCCAATGTACCTTTGTCAAAGTGTTGGTTTATAAGTGTGCTAGTTTGTTTGAGCAACCAGGATTTTGGTGTCATTTAGTGGAGATGAATGTAGAATTGATCTTGAAATTGTTGTTTAAACAAAAACTAAGTAACAATTATGTATGGTTGGCAAAAGCATTCTTGTTTTTTTTTTGCTGGATTGTAAAGTTATCCTTCTGCTATATTACCTTTGTCTGTTTGTAGACATTGACTAGTCCTCATTCCCTTATGGTCGGCTGCACAGTCCTCTTCCGTCTTAAGGAGTTTGGCACCATCCTGTTCATGCTTTTAAAATACATTGGTTTTACTTGTACTTGTTGCACTCGTCTTGTGTTTTATGTAATCACAAAATATACCAATACAGAGCTTAATTATAAATTATTCAAATAAAAAGTTAAGGTATGCTCATCAATGCTATATTAGCACATATTTTACAATACAACTTCTGGACCTACTTGGATTAAATGTAGAGAGCATTGCCTATGGTAAATTTAAATAAATCAGTTATAATAAATGAAGATGTATAAGCAAAAGGTTTACCTTCAATTTCTCACAAGTTTCTAAATCATCAGCTGCAAAAGAATAAATAAAAAGTCAAAACTTGACATTGTTATGACATTGCCTCTTGGTAGAATGAGAGTACAATGACCTAAATTGAGCCATACACCATGATATTCATTTTGGACAATGAGAACCAATGTCCATGCTGATATTTAACATAATTATAGGGATAGGGGGATAGAGGTTTGGTTGCTGTTGGGACTTTCCAGCTCCTGGAACCCTACTCCAGCCCACAATCTTTCAAGACACTCCCACAGGACATGCATTCCTGCCTCCTATAGTGTTTGAGAAGAAAACCCCAAACTCACATGAATTCTTCCTCTTTTAATTAAATTCAATACTTCATATTTCTGAAAGGAAATTAAATGTTGAAGTAACTAATAGGGTCTTTGTTTCCTTTGTTGTTTTTATCGCATTCTTGTAAGAGTTGGGAGCGGTAGGCAGGAGGGATAAGGTGACCAGATTTATGCAATCTAATCAGGGGACATTCCCTGCTCATAGATAAAACTAAATACATTTTATGAAAATTAAACTAGGAAATGGGGAGAGTATTGTTTTCATCCATTTTTACATATTCATTAATATTTAAACAAAAAGTAAGTGTGAAATCCAGGATATAACATCCAGCAATTTAACATTGTGTTCAGGGACAGGATAGTTTGCATAAATACAGAGTCTTTAAGAATTTCCCTCTTTTTCCGTTCCAAAAAATTTAAATGAAACTTTTTTATATACATAAAAATTGAAAACCAATTTTTTTCTAAATAATGATCACTATAAAATGAAATGGTGTCCAGTTGTTTATACAGTATCCTGGACAGCTGCAGTGCATAGGGTAGCCTCCAGCAGCCTGTATTAAAATCTGTGTCACTGTTCCGTAAGATTTTTATATTCAGATTAAATTACAACCATTGAAACTCATCTATGAATCTGTATTATTCTCATGAGCAGCTTGAAGCAGCCACACCAAAAATATATTTTTTGTCATTAGACTGTAGTTGAGTTGTAAAAAAAAAAAAAAAAAAAAAAAAAAAAAAAAGGGGGGTGGATTTTTTTTTTTTTTTTTTTGGAAGTATACATAGCCTAATTAGTATTTTCTATTAACCTAAAGCACTATGCATGGTATGCTTGTTACATGTCAGGTATGCCACTCATTGACCTTGACCAAGGCAACTTACAGTAGAACTGCAGTCAGTCCCTGGACTGGCATGGCTATCACTGCCCCTACTTAGTTAGGGACTAATTACCCACTGCAATTTGCTTCATAATCATGGTAGGACACTTCTTTGATTTTTCTTTGGAGAATCTTTTGGCATTAAATCTATTGAGAATTGGAACAAAACTAGGACTGCAACAACGAATCGATAAAATCGATAAAAATCGACTTTTAAAAGCGTTGGCAACGAATTTCATCATCAATTAGTTGTGTCGCGCGATTAATGCGTCATCCGCCGCCGTCGTCATCACATCCACTTGACTGAAACGGGGGAAGAAAAAAAAATACGGCAGCGCCGCAGGTGCAGTGTTGCCAACTCAGCGACTTTGTCGCTATATTTAGCGACTTTTCTGACCCCTCCA
>NW_015151093.1:438922-447738 GCF_000732505.1 Cyprinodon variegatus | reverse complement strand
TACTGAGTAGGTTATTCAAGCCAGACCTGGCCAGCCGCGCGGGTTTGCTGCATTCATATGCTAATTAGGGCCATTAGTACAGCTGATCGCTCTCCACATACGTCAGAGTCCGTTCCCGACAATTTGTGGCACTGACAAACGGGGACAAGCGCGGGTTGCAAATTGTCGGAAACTGACGAAAATCAGGGAGATCTGCGGGAGTTTACGGGGACGAAAATCTCACTTTTCATGCAGTGCAAGGAATTTGTCACTGCATGCACACGGTGCAATCAAGCCAAGACCTCTTATCGACCTCCCTCTGACCTGTTACGTGCACTTCCTGTGCCCTCACAGCCCTGGTCCCACATCTCCAAGGATTTCACCACCTGTTGCCTGTATCTGAAGGTAACTCCTTAATTCTCACAATAATTGATAGATTCTCCAAAATGGTTCACCTGGTTCCTCTACAGAAAATTCCCTCTGCAAAAGAGATGGGCAAATTTCTTGCCAAGGAACCTCCCAGCACTGCAGTACAAGGTGGGAGAAAAGGTGTGGCTCTCCACCCAGGACCTGTCATTAAGGGTGAAATGCCGGAAATTGGCTCCTCGTATCATTGGTCCCTTCCATATGACTTAAGCAGTGATGCCTCCAGCTCCCTCTGACCATGAAGTACCATCCCACCTTTCACATGTCTTGTGTCAAACTTGTTGTGCAATCTCAATGCGGCAGTTTTAACATGCCAATACACTGATAAAACATCTCTCCTGGTTTCTGGTTTAATTCTTGGTCTTCCTATTTCTGGTGATTACTGCAGGTTCTTCTCGTACCCTTAATGATGAAACAAAATTGGCGCCAGCTGTATCAAATTAGCTGATAGCACAGCCCAAACGCTCCCTGAAGTAATCTAGTGGGAAGAACAGGAAACACTGCAACACACTCCCAGAACCACAACCGTGCCTTTTTATTTTTATTTCATTCTATTATTGTTACTATTTTTTGTCTCGTGGAGGCCCCAAAGCCCCAAGCTTTTTGTAGGAACAAAAGACAGTGTGAAAGATTACAATATACATGTGGGCCAAACACTTTAAAACCATGAAAATAACAAGAATCAGTGACATCACACAACAACTGGCGTCACCGGTGATTGTGGTGACACCGGTGATTGTGGTGGTCCAGAATTCTCAGTCTGACTTCATTCCACCGGTCATTTCCTGGTCACTATTATTCCCTCTCTCATTACAGAAATCCAAAGAGATCCAGCTCCAGTCTCAGACAAGTCTTTCACAATCTGCTGCATCTTTCTATTCAATAAACTGTTGACCTGTCTTTGTTCAGGCTGAGTTCTTTGTTCTCAAATTCTATTTGTTACAGTTACAAATCTCTGTCTCTGTCTTAGTCTTAGGTCTTTTGCAGACTCCAACAGGTTTTCTTCCAGAATAGTCCTGTATTTGGGTCCATCCATCTTCCCATAAATTTTTATCATCTTCCCTGTCCTTTTTAAAGAAAAGCAGCCACAAACCATGATGATGCCACCACCATGTTTGACAATGGGGATGGTGCATTCAGGGTAATGAGCTGTTTTTCTTTTACGCCAAACACAACATTTTGCTCTTTAAACAGACCTCTGAGACTCTCACCGAGCAGGTGCATTTCTACAGAGACTTTATTAAACACGGGTGGAATCTATTTATCATCATCAGTCATTTAGATCAACCTAGGATCATCTAGAGATCCTCACTGAAGTTCTGAGTTTGCTGCACTGAAATTAAAGGGGTTAAATATTTTAAACCAAAGGAGACTTTAGAGAAGCCAATTAACCTAACAGTCATGTTTTGCCGTGGGAGGAAGCCGGAGTACCCGGAGAGAAAACCCCTATGTACAGGAAGCAAACTCATGCAAACTCCATGCCGAAAGGCTGGGAATCAAACCTGTATCTTCTTGCTGCAAGGCAGCAGTGCTAACCACTGCGCCGCTGCTTAAAATAAACAATGAAATTTGTTCCACTTCATGACTGTGTCCCAGTTATTGTTGAAAAAATGGCAATGTTTTATTGAAGCCTAAAATCTGGCAATAGCTTGAAAAGTTAATGGAGGGCAAATACTTTTGGAATGCACTATATATCACAATAATTTGCACAGTAAATAAAAAAGATCTAAGTCATCTTAAGACTCTTACCCGTCCTTAATGCTGCAGATTGTTGGACTTCTTTTCGTTTTGCCATCCGTCTTTTCTCAGAGACCATGTCATCAACTTTTTGCAATAGAGAAATTATCTCATTTTCATCCATCATACTTCTTGTACATGTATGGTATCGTTTTTCATAAAAACTGCTGTTTGCTTTCAAGTCTTGGAGAGCACTTTCACAAATTTCATCTGGGCCACGAGTCACAACTGTCATTACATAAGAACTGTGCTCCTTCCCAAACCTTCTTTCTAGCCACTGCATTCCAGAGGTGTACTGGCTCTCATGCTGGCCATTTGATATCAGTAAGATAAAGACAGGGTCTTCTGTATTTCTTGGAACTGTGTCAATGCTTGGAAACCCAAGCATGTTTATGAAAGAGATGTGACGACCTAGGAGGTCATAAAGTCGGGATGAAAACACTCTCTCATTTATCTCCTTGTCTTTGTCAAGTATGATATTTTTTGATCCAATCTCAATGGAGTTATTGTTTCCAATTAAAACAAGTGTGAGTTCAGGAGTCACTGAAAAGCAAAAGTACAATTACATGACACACCTGTTTAAAGCAGCCTTAAAAACTGCAGCTTAGGGAAATATGCAATGAAATGTGCAGTCAGTGCTCCAACAATCTTACCTGCATTGCTTGCCGTTAATGAGGGCATGTTGTCAGTCTCCTCCTGTATGTTTTTGTCCTTCTTCTCGGACTTATCAGCATCATCACTGTTCATGACTATGAAAATACAATTATTTATCAATCCTCTGTTTATAANTCCTGTTAGGAATTCAGTTTGTGTGGGTTATTTGTCTGTTTTTTTTCTCCCTCCACCACCAGGTGGTGCCCTGTCCTCCTTGGCCCTCCTGCACACCTGCGACTTGTTGGATCATTACTGAGGAGTATTTGAGCAGTGGACTGTCACTACCTCAACGCTAGAGTGTTGCCAGTTTTGGGTACTCTAGACAAGCTGAGTTTAGCTGAGTCTAACCTGAGCCTTTGTTTCTCTGAGTCTTATATTGTTTTTTCTTTGCTCTTCAGCAGGAATCCTTCCTGTGTAACTGGATGCCTGGCCTTCTCCCCCTTGAAGGATTTACTGAGTTCACACTGAGCAGGGGAAAACATCCACATGAGCTGTTCAACTCCCTTTCGGAAATCCAAGTGACAGTCCACTCCATTGCTCCTCCGGGTCCAACGAATGTCTACCTGTCCGCTCTCCAACGAGTTACCTCTTCTCTGGATAAACCCACACTGACTGGATTCAAGGATAAACAAGAACCCCCTCCAACAGTATTCAAGCCTCAGTCAATTTTCCTATGGTCCCTGAACTGATCACTGTGATCTCCCCTCCAGGTTTTCTAGTTCCGGTTCACCAGTTCACTGAGTTCCAGATCCAACTCCTGTACGCATTACCACAATAAACCTGTTTAACTTTTCCCTGGTTCTCTGAGTGGTTCTCTGCATGTGGGTCAGATCTCTTAAAACAATCATGACACTCCAAAATGTGATTAAAGATATCTTGCATTGTTATTTTCCCCTAGACATAATATAAGAATATAAAACATCATTAATGGCGTTCAAAATTTAGTAAATAATGTTTGTCTATTCTATTATTATTTCTGTATCTCTATAATGGGTCTGTATTATGAGTTGTCTTGTCTATCCAGAGGGCCCCATGTAAATATCCTATATCTGTCCCTGCTTTGATTCTCTCCTCCAGGTTTCATCTGAGAATTTAGCCAGTTAACCTAACAGGCATATTATTGGACTGTGGGAGAAGGCCGGAGTACCCGGGGAGAACGCACACATGCATAGGAAGAACATTCAAACTCCATGAAGAAAGGCGAGGGATCGAACCCTGTACCTTCTTGTTTCAAGGCAGCAGTGTTAACCACTGTTCACTTGTTAAAATATCCAATAAATTTTGTTCCACTTCATTAATGTGTCGTACTTGTTTTTCATTCTTAACAAAAGATTGCAATGTTATATTGAAGTTTGAAATCTGCCAAAAAGTTCATGGGGGGGGCAAATACTTTTGCAATGCACTGTATATCATAATAATTGGCACAGTAAATAAAAAAGATCCAAGTCATCTTAAGACTCTTACCTGTCCTTAATGCTGCAGATTGTTGGACTTCTTTTCCTTTAGCCATCCGTCTTTTCTCAGAGACCATGTCATCAACTTTTTGCAATAAAGTAATTATCTCTTTTTCATCATGCATACTTCTCGTACATGTATGGTAACGTTTTTCATAAAAACTGCTCTTTGCTTTCAAGTCTTGAAGAGCACTTTCACAAATTTCATCTGGGTTATGAGTCACAACTGTCATTACATAAGAATCGTGTTCCTTCCCAAATCTTCTTTCTAGCCACTGCATTCCAGAGGTGTACTGGCTCTCATGCTGGCCATTTGATATCAGTAATATAAAGACAGGATCTTCTGCATTTCTTGGAACTGTGTCAATGCTTGGAAACCCAAGCATGTTTATGAAAGAGATGTGACGACCTAGGAGGTCATAAAGTCGGGATGAAAACTCTCTCTCATTTATCTCCTTGTCTTTGTCAAGTATGATATTTTTTGATCCAATATCAATGGAGTTATTGTTTCCAATTAAAACAAGTGTGAGTTCAGGATTCACTGAAAAGCAAAAGTACAATTACATGACACACCTGTTTAAAGCAGCCCTAAAAACTGCAGCTTAGGGAAATATGCAATGAAATGTGCAGTCAGTGCTCCAACAATCTTACCTGCATTGCTTGCCGTTAATGAGGGCATGTTGTCAGTCTCCTCCTGTATGTTTTTGTCCTTCTTCTCGGACTTATCAGCATCATCACTGTTCATGACTATGAAAATACAAATATTTATCAATCCCCTGTTTATAAGGATATATAATGAGGTATTTTCTGACAGAAATATCTATAACTTCCACTGCCAGTTCTTTTCACAATCAACCTATGCATTTATATACAATATACTGGCTCACATAGAAACAATCCAGTACCTAACATGCAACCATACATAGCAAGCTTGTATTGGTAGGGAAGCCTTCGGCATGGGGGATAGAAAGATTGTATATCAGATATATCTGGTTCTTTTAATGCCTCTCGTTGTATGTCATTACAAAGGAATTACACCTGTGAGACTAATTCTGAGTTTATGAAGTTATAAACTATTTAACAGCAAATTTTTAATCAATTTAATTGTTTTACTGAATTGCTGGCAAGTAAAATCATCAGATGAGTTCTCAGAATGTCCCCCAACAAACTGGTCTGCATGTCTCTGGTCTCTCCCTAATTGTATTCTTTCTTTTGCCATCCATTTTTTTTAGCTGTTTCACTTTCTTTTCATCACTCCTCCTGACTCTTGTCTATATCCTCTCAATAACAGTAAATATACAGTTTATAATATATATACTGTTGCTAAAAGAAAACATTTCATTTTCAACATAATTCAATTGGTATGATTTAATTTGGTTTAAATTCTTACCTGCTTTGGACCTCCCTTTGCTCCTTGCCTTCAGCAGCTGTAAATAAACAGGGTATACAGGTAAAGGAGTATGTTTGAATACATTAATATCATTACATATATACTGAAAATATCTAAATAGACCACCAGTGATGTCTCACTTTAACTTTCGCTGAAAATCTTTATATTGCAAAAAAGAAGTCAAAACTGTCTTTATGTGCACTGTTTGGCTAAAAGCCACTGACAATAACCTTGGCCTGACTCTGAGAGGACTATTGGACTACTAAATTTAACCAAGTTATGCTACCACTCCCATGAAATATAACAATATTCAGGCTTTAAAAGTGGGCCTATAAATGTTCTTTCTGGAGAGGGCATTTTCCCTGATGCAGGGGAACCAGATTCAGAAGTAACTCCTTTCACGTGTCATGTCTGAACAGTCCAGTCTATCTTGAATATTCACTTACAAATAAAAAAAAAAAGCAGGAGAGAGTTTCTAATCATCAGCCTGCCTTAGTGCAAACACGGGTGTACAAAGAAACTAATAATTGAAGAAAACTATCTTCAAAAGTTTGTTAGTTAAATAATCCATATTCCCCTCGGAACATATTCATATAATCAACAGCTTATTTTCAATTTAGCCTACATCTTGTCTTCAAATAATTAGGTCTTTCTATTATAATGAAATAATTCTCAGTCTCATCTGCTTTTATCTTCTCTACCAGGACGATGAAAAGAGACGTCTTACAGTCTATCACTTTTACATTAAACAATCTTTGTTTGCTTCGACATTTAATATATTATCTGTTAATTAAAGAAGGCCTATCTTCTTTTCAACATTCAAATCCCTGTGGATGGTAGTTTTAAAAAAAGGAAGTGTGCCATTTCACAGGGAGTGGTCCTTGGGTATTAAAAAGACTAAAGATCAATTTAAACCAGACATGTTATTTCTAAAGCTGTATAAAATGTATATAATATAATCTGTCACTGTTAGTGTAGGTCTGCAAAACTGTAAGTGGGAAAAAAAGAGGGGAAAATGCATTTGCATGCTCACTGCTATTTTTATTACCAATATTTCTATTAGAATCTTTTCATGAAAGGAAAAAAAAAAATCTAATTCTTAAAAACATTTTGAATTTTATGTGTTGGTGTGTGTGAAAAATCAGAAAAGCTTTGCTTACCCTTTTAGCTTTTTACTGGCTATTCAAACTTCCTTGGCTGCTGTAGTATGTCTAGCTGTTTCTGTTTACTGAGAAATCCTCCAAGCTGACTCTTGTTTTATGTGTCATACCCACAAAGGCTCCGCCTACTGTCTGCTGAAAAACTCTGTATGTTTTTAATTAACCATTATCCTGTAAAAGGAAACCTAAAGTAAAAGAAATAAGTTCTCTCTGAAAGATGATTTGAGAAAAAAGCTTTGAAAATATATAAATGCTCTTGCATGTTCCTTACAGGTATTATAAATCAACAAATACTAAGTTAAAACATAGTAGTTTGTGTACAATAATTGATTTGGTTATTTCTTTTAAATTTAAATCTAATTCCTTAAATATATTCTGTGAAATACAAGCCAAATAAAGCAGCATTAAACAGCAATAGATTAATGGTAAGGACAGTTAAAAAGTTAGCGATTAATGACCTGAATTACACTTCAAGGATTAAAGAGCAATTATCTCTGTGATATCTTAAAAAAACAACAAAAAAACTCACCCATGCTTTTATTCTGCAGAGGAATTTATAAATATAAAGTTGTTTTCCAGTTCTACCGAAAAAGTCAAACAGTTGCAGTAGATCCAGGAAACTTCTGCCTCCATTTTTATCTAAGCAAAAAAAGCAAAACATAACCTCCGTTATGTAGGCCTCACACTGACAGTTTACCCCTCAAGCAGACATTTTTGAAAGATTTGAGGCTGCTAAAATGTAATTATTTTTTATACTTAATAAAGTATGGTAGTAATAATTATACATTTAAGGGGCATTAAGTACGTTTACAGAGTTTGTAAAAATAGCAAAACCTCTGGTCAAATGAAAGAACTGCAGCACTCTTGTGCTCGGTGTATCGCCGGCCCATAAACTTCAGAACAGAATAATCTGCTGCAAAGAAGATCACCTTGTTTCAATATTGTGAAATTCACAAAGGTAAGAAATGTAATTTTCTTATAGTTATCATTTGGTTCTCAATAATTTATTTGACACTCAAAATGTATTAAACGGTCTCAGAGAAATACAGACTAGTGTAACTACCTGTCATATATATCATAACATAAAAAAATTCAAGATAATTCAAGTGTCTTTATCAAAACATCAATCCAAAAATACAACTTTATTTGGTTTGAGGGATCCTGCTTCTCCTTTCCACAGCCTGGGACGGTTATACACTTCAATAGAAACACTTCTGCAAAATTAGGAATGAATTAAAGGCTAAAGAATGGCCTGCATTGAGGTACCAAGCATGACAAATTATGAAAGCGCCCGTGATAATTTTGAAACCGTAAATTTTCAGGTGTATTGGCTTGCTTATTAGGCTAGCATGCTATTTCTAATACATATTACCATGTAGACATTCTACCGGTCATTAAAAAAACACAGGACATATGCTATATGGTCAGAGTTACCTTGACTCACATTTTAAGAAAAAAGGCATTTAAAAGAGTCAGAATGATTATAAAGGGTATTTGGTGCTGGTCCTTAAGGTCTCTCAATAGGGTGTGTAACATTGGTTGGGCTGAAAATGGCCTATTTGCTGTTCTATGAGCCCTAATGCAAGCCTGGTTAAAAGACACATAATAAAACAACAGGTTTTCTTGCTTTTATGGTACAGTATGCTAATGAATATTTAGATGAGCTGTGCACCGATTGGTTGGTTTGCAATTGCTGAAGCTGCTAAGCAAAAATGCATCATAGCAACAAGCACTCATCACAATGAGGGAAACATCGAAATTGTTGATATGGTAGGGTGACCAGACATCCTCCTTTTCCTGGACATGTCCTACTTTTCATACTTAAAAAAATTTCCAGGGGGAATTTCGAAATCATCCGGGATTTTGGTCGACTACAGTGCAGCACGTAGTCGAAACACACCGGGCACTCAAACCGAGCCGACAGTTCTGGGGCTGGTCCAGAAACCCCGTTCTTCCATTTCACCCACTGAACTATCATTATTCATCTATAACAATGTAAACTCGGTTCTGCATTCA
>NW_015151093.1:436843-438912 GCF_000732505.1 Cyprinodon variegatus | reverse complement strand
GTAAACTGTTTTACCAGACTAGGTAGGATTGCATAGGCATGTAGTGTGCACCATTTTCTCCAGTTTACTTCAAGTGTGCAGCTCTACATCAAACTTGGGAGCCAAAAATGAACAGATGTAACAGTTATTTAAAACAGAAAATAAAGTTAAAAAATAAATTAATCTTCAACAACCTCATCAACAAAGTCATCAATTTGTCAAGAAGAATAAATTAAAAGGTTTCCCTCTGCAGAATTGTTCAGTGAAACAGAGGAGTTAGAAAGTGGAACAGATTCAGTTTATTAATACATAAATGCCCCACCTGCATAGCAGACAGGTGTACCTTTGTACAGAATTTGCTAGATGAGTTTATTGTCACCAATCAAACTTTAAAATGTGTTACGTCAATTTGTTGACCTCGGTTCACGGAAACTGCGTTTACTTTAAATACAGAAGAATAAATAGCATCTACACATGTTGCCTAGGCTCCTAGAAACGGATTAACCAAGCTTTAAAATGTGTTAAGACCATTCTTTGACCTGCTCTCACAAATTTTGTCTTTGAATCCATTGACTTCCATTCATTTTCCACTCACTTCCATGGCCTTACCCAGACTCGTAATTTAACCCTAACCATTAACAACACATGACTATCCCTAAACTCAATTCACACTTTTTTTTTTCCTCTGGGCAATGTTGTGCCCTGTTTTAAGCTGTTTTGGTAAGCTAGTTATTTTAATTAATCATAAAGTCCTATTAATTTTAAAGAATTGACGTTGGAGCACAGTTTAAGCATGTCCTGACCTGTATGAGGGTTCCAGTGGATGTTGTCATTGTTGGTGTGAAAGGATTTGTTGTGGAGCCTAAGTATGCTTTGGCAGTTATTTCTCCTCATGCATCCTCTTTAAAAATAGCTGTTTGCATCGCTCATACAAGCTTACTGTCCAAAAGAAGATATGCACTTTTTCCACTATGTCAGACTCACCACCGGTAAGTGAAAATGGGAACGAGCACGTAGGACGGCCTCATGTAAAAATATCAGCAGAATGATTAACAATTAGGGGGACCACTTATTATGACAATCCTCCTGGAAAAAGAAAATCATAAACTATATTTTTAAGTCTTTCAGAGAAGTTGATCAGTTGGATGTTTACATCTGCATAAGGAAAGGTGTTGGTGGCTAGGTTGAGGAGTCTAGTGGATGGTGGTAGTCTGTAGTCTTTATTATTGATGCCAAATGAGAGGATGAGTTTAGAAACTGAAACAACCATTGACTTTGCATGTAAACTAGCTGCTTTTGCTGCCTCTGCTGCTTTATGTGTGAACGTAGCATTATGTTGTTGTTAGCTTGTGTCACGAGCACTCGGTCCTGGCTTGTTTTGTTCTCGATCACCTCGTCAGACAGCATGTGCGTTCATGTGTTTTGAAGGCGTCATTTCGAGGGGTGGTCTGAAGGGAGAGGCATGGTTGTGTATGTTCAAAAATATAGCTTGCTCGAACCATTTTCCAAGATCTCCTACGGCACCCTTAACAGAAAGAACCTGTTTCCCTATCTACATGTTTGTTCCTAAACCGCTGTATGGTGAAATGAAGGACTACCTAACTGATTTGATTGTCAATGGATGGATTGAGAAATCTCACTCATCCTGCGCTTCACCTGTGTTTGTGATAGAAAAAAGTGTGGTTCGATGCGCTTGTGCATCGACTACAGAAAACTAAATGGGAAAACTCACCCTAATTGACAGCTAATCCAGAGATTCCAACATATTATAAATGGACTAGGTGGAAACACCATGTTCTCACTGCTTGATCAGGAAAAGGCATATCCTCAGTAGTTTGAACCTGAACGTGGAGAAGACGAAGGAGATCATCTTGGACTTCAGGAAGAACCGGCCTAACCACGCTCCACTGGTCACCAACAGCTCAGCTGTAGAGGTGGTCAGCAGCACCAAATTCTTGGGGGTGCACATCACAGACAGCCTCACCACAGTGGCGGCCGGCCCATAGGGGGCGCTGGGGCACTGCCCTCCCTGATAAGAAGAGAGAAACGTAAAATATATTTTTAGAAATTAACTCATAAATGTCAGTTTT
>NW_015151093.1:420748-436060 GCF_000732505.1 Cyprinodon variegatus | reverse complement strand
ATGAGAAGAAATCAGAAATAAGAGAGCCTGAGGGGAGGGGCTTAAACTATTTAATGAGGGCTGTGGGAAGAAAAGCTGCAATTTTTGTTTTCTGTTTCTTTGTTACATTGCTGGTAACTGGAGGGAGGCTGAGGCCCAGAGGATCTTGTACATGTTTAGTTTCTTTTGCACCCTGTTTTGGGTTTTTGAGCACCATAAATCACCAACACCGTTAACCCGACTGAGCCTGGATTCCTGGAGGCCAAAGAACCCCGTCACAGTGACCCAAATCATCACTGTTACTGTTATTATATAGTAAATAAAATCATTACTGTTAAATTGTATGTATTGTCCAATTGTTTATTTGAATTCTTATTCCGGATTAGTTGGAGACATACACTAGGCTATATCAGCCCCACCAAAAATATTTTTCACCAGCCACCACTGCCTCACCTGGACTGGAAACAACACCTCACTGATCAAAAGGGCACAGAAGCGCATGTACTTCTTGCGGAGGATGGGTAGAGGCCACCTTCCCCCACCCATCATCACCACCTTCTACAGAAGCACCATAGAGAGCGTTCTGACCAGCTGTCTCACTGTGTGGTGCACTGCAGTGCCTCAGACTGGAAGAAGGTGAGGAGGGTGGTGAGAACAGCAGAGAGAATTATTGGGGCTCCTCTTCCCTCTATTAAAGACATTTCATCCCAGCGCTGCGTGTCCCGAGCCTGTGACATCATCAATAACCCCTCACACCACACTGTTCTCCCTGCTGCCCTCTGGGAAGATGCTTCGAAGCATCTGATGCAGATCCAGCAGATTCCAGAACAGTTTCTTCACCACTGCCATTAGATTACTGAATGTTGTTTAAAATGGGGTTATAAAAAAAAGAAAGAAACTGAATGTTGGAAACTGTAACTAAAATATAGTCATAGGTTTACATTTATCACTGCTGCTTACCTTTTAACACTGCTGCACTTAAAAAAAAAATGAAAATGTCTTGAGAGATGTACTGAATGAAATTTCTTTTTGTGTACACTGTGTGTACAAAATGACAATAAAGTCTGTCTGAGTCTAAGTATGCAGCTGTCCGGGTATATATCAAAGACTTTTCCTGCACTGTTACCCCTCTGTACTGTATGACCTAACCAAGGGACCAGTTAAAGATCATAGTCAGCCACCTTCTAAAGGCAGAAAGTCACAAAGTTTTATGATTTCAACTGTAGTGCCATCTCACATCCCAATTGAATGGACAGAAAGTCACCAGCAAGTTCTTCAGAAGCTGATAAATTGTCTGATTCAGCCATCCACATTAGCATTTCCAATTTTTTCTCCCTTTTATTCTTCATACAGATGCGTCCAATTACGGCCTAGGAGTTGTCCTGTATCAAAAAGAAAAAGTTGTGTGTTATTGCATATGGATCCCAAATGCTGTCGGTATCAGAAAAAAACTACAATATTCATTCGGGAATTTTTTGCTTCTAAATGGGCCTTAAATTCACCTGTAACCCCACCTTATGCAGCTGAAGCGGGACCTATAAATCATACACTGGAAGTTTACCAGTGTATGATGTGAATCTGAACCGGATAATGAGGAGCAGTCAGGCAGCAAGGATATCCTGATGCAAAACTTACCAGATACTAGAACACCGACATTAGTGGCTCCATCTGATCAAACTTTTCGATATGAAACGAAAATAAGATCACAGCGACCACAGAGACTGTGACAACCCCTTAGACATTAGATATGATAAAAGTTGTTCTCCATCGTGTTACAGTCTCGCTCGCTACACTGCCCTATTATTCAACTCCTCCAACCCATATGTCCCCTTTGCAGCTATGCATCAACCAGCACTTTATTTGTATGGGCTGTAAAATGGACATTTCCCAAACAACATGCTCTTAAGCTGTGTTAAATCTGTATTAGAATGGTTTAGGCACCAGAATTAAGGACATTATAAATGTGAGTGTCCTCCTGTAATACTTTCAAAAAGTTTAAGTATTCAACTGACAGAATGTGACCGAAAAGGTTGCATGGTTCACAAGCTTAAGCGCCTAAGAATTGTTATAGGAACAATGTTTTGCTTTTGTCCTTGTAGAAGTAATTCATGATGTTGAGGACAACATTCAACTTTACTGGGGATTGTGTGACACATTGAAATGGGCTCATTATAAGTCGGAGGTATATTCACTGTTTATTTTTGATAAATGTTTCTTACCAGCAGTTTGGTTTAAGTACAGTCATATTTTATTTTGTTCAGCACATGTAGTGCCGATATATGACCAACAGGGGGAGACTAGCTTGATTATGCCATAGTAAAGAGCACCAGAACTTTCTCCTCAACCAAGAGGTGAGAGGTGTTTTGACTGAGTGAGTTCATGTGATAATGCGAAGACTGTGGTGGAGGGCAGACAGGTCTACTCAGGCTTGGAGGACAAAGGAGCGATCTGACTGCCAGCTGGAGAATCCATGAACTGCTTGTGATCAAACTGGAGGGATTCGGGCAACCAGTCAGTAACAATCCACAGCGTCACAAGGAGAGAGAATCCAGTAACCAGAACAAGGTCCTCACAAGGAGGATCCCCGGCGACACGAGAAGAGAGAATCCAGTAAACAGAACAAGGTCCTCACAAGGAGGATCCCCGGCGACACGAGAAAATACCTGAGAGAACGTAGACAACGAGAGTCAATTATTAGAAGTTTGTATACAGGAAAAGAACACAGACAGTATTTATGTGGAAGCTCAGAGTACCATTACTGGCAAACACTCAGGCAAAGAATTACTGGCAGTCTCCTTCCTCTTAAGCTACAGGATGATTAGTCGATGAGTAACAGGTGCACAGACAGAACCAATAGGTGCGCCCCTCCAGATGCAGCCTCTAGTTGCCATCTATGAAGGTGAAACCTCAGTTCTTAACAGTGTCCATCTCCCTGCCAGCTCCCATATCAGCTTTTCTGATTGACTCTTGGGGTACATCCAGCAACAAAGGTTCAACTTTTCCAACTCCAGAATGTGCTAATTGTGAAGTGAATCACACTCTTCAGTGGCTCAGAATGTCACAAAGCGTTGCTTCAGGGGGTAACGTAGGATGCCCCCTGGAGGACAGGGTTTCCTATGTTACATATAATGTGGAAGATGTATTTTGTAAAATATCCTACATGCGAGGACTTATAGGTACATATGGTGACATTCAACTGGTCCCCATATGGTAATTTGGGGTCTTCTGTTCTTTCAAATAAGGGATGACATCAGTGGCAGCTGGCCAATAGCGAGCACTATGGAGCTGCCCAACCCACCCAATGACCCTGAACAAAACATAAAAAAATATAAATGTGTATTTTTTATAATTTAATTTCAAATTAACATTTCAAATATTTCAAAACATAGGCTATTGATTATTTATTATTTAGTATTTTTTAGATGTGCAAGATACATATTTAAACTTTAATGACTAGTAAAGCGTCATTTCATTTTAAGTCCGATTGTTTACGTATTTCCACCCTAGGGCACCGAAATCTTTGCCCATTGACTCTTGTTAAAAGCTGTGCATACGTAGTATCTCCTCTGCAATATAAAGGTATAGGAGAGGCACAGCTCTGGTGCGCCCCGAGCTGATAGGAAGTGAGAGATAGAGAGAGAGAGAGAGAGAGAGAGAGAGAGAGAGAGGAGAGAGATAGCGAGGCTCACATTTAATTCTGCAGGTGCTCTTAAACAAACACATACTCAGAAAGTTTTTATATATTAAAAAAAAACAAGCTGATTAATAGCTTCTACAATACTAAACTGATACATTTTATTTTTAGGTTTGTGACAAAATGTTGGACCATGCAAAACACAAACTTATCTTCACAAAGCCTCAGAAGGGCAACATTTATGTACAAAAGTAAACCTGTATATGAAATAATGTTTTGTTTTTATATAGTGTTTTTATAATGTTTTTGTTGTTGGCAGTCATATAAACATACTGGTGTGATATCTTAGTATATGTTTGATTGGTTTTTGAATTCATAGCCCCCCCCCCCTGGAGAAAACTCCACCAGCTTCCACTGGATGACATTACACATTTATTTTGAGTCCAGATCTCCTGCAATCCAAAACTGGATACTAAACTTGTCTGGCTTGGATGTAATGTACTGCAAAAAGGGACCACTGCGATGATCATTGATGGCTCAGACAATTGGACCCAGAATTAAGACAGATAGGACAGGTTGGTTCAAAGGAGAGTCTCTTAATTGGAAAGCTCTGGATTTTAAGGTGTCAGTTGGGACAGGCTTGCTGGATTTTCTGCAGAAACAGACAGGTTAGTGATCACTAGGCTCAGATGGGGGACTATAACGAGCATGTGAATCACTAACCTAGTTTAAAGTTCAGTTGGTGTCCAGAGGAAGGAGTGAGAGTCAGTCGGATGACTGCTCTACAATATGCGGCGGGAGCTGCCAGGGGAGGTCCAGGAGCTGAGCAGAGCAGTTAGCAGATGCTGAAGGGCAGGAGGGTCCAGAGGCAGAATCAAGAGCAGGTAATGAAGCCGAAGTCTAGACCAGAATATCAGAGAGATGCAGAGGTATCAAGCTGATAATCCAAGCTGGAGTCTGAAGACAGGTCCAAGGTAGTTTGCAGGCAAAATCCAGGTAACAATCCAAAAACAGATCAGGCAACAGAGCAGAAAAGGGGCAACCAAAACTCAGAAGAGCAGGGACAGAAACTAGCCAGGATCAGGAAATCAGAAACTTGCAAACTGCTAGAAAACTTCCACACTTGGCTCAAATAATCTGGCACTGGTGGCTGGAAAACAGGAAGCATGAATAGGAGCTGGGAGAGGTGGATCAGATGAGCGGTAACAAGCAACTGGACAGAGTCAGACAGGTGAATGGAATGAGCTCTTAAGCCAGCCACCAGCACCAAGACCATGACATTGGATCCTGTTTATGTTCGATTAAGCCAGAAACCTTGCTCACTAGTGTTGGGGATGACTTTAACCCGGAATTGACTAAGGTTCCTGAGGAGTACAACAACCCCTAATAAGGGTAAGGCCACCGCTCTTCCCCGGCAGGGACCTTATGATTGTGGCATCAACTAAGTGCTACAAACTTCACCCCCTAGGTGCAGGATATATTCTTTGTCCGCCCCTGAGTCTCTAGCTATAGAAAAGTACATCTTTGATTCACTTAAGGCAGGCATTATTCATCTCTCATCATCTCCTGCCGGTGTGGGTTTCTTTTTTGTATGAAAAAAGGACGCTTCCCTTAGACCATGCATAGACTACAGGGAACTAAATGAGATCACAGTCAAGAATCGTTACCCCATCCCTCTGATAAATTCAGCTTTCGATCAGATTCAGGGTTCCAAGATTTTTTCTAAGCTAGACCTCCCCAATGTGCTTAGAGATATGGTGGGACATTTTGTTTTTCTTTGCCTGGATGATATCATTACTCTTGGGATTTGGAATCCCATAAGAAACATGCCAGATCCGTTCTGTTACAAAACCAGTTGTTTTTTAATTCAGAGAAATGTGAATTCCATGTACACAACATGTCATTTTTGGGTTTTGTGGTTTCTCCTAAACAGATCTCCATGGATACTATGCAGTTACTGACTGGCCCATACCTAAAGTGGCTTATCTGTAGCTAAGAGAAAGTAGCTGGACAAGCTGATCAGGAAGGTCAGCTCTGTGACTGAATGCCCTCTGGACTCAGTGCAGGAGCTGGGAAACAAAAGGATCCTAACTAGATGAACATCTCTGTTGGATAACGTCTCCCACCCCATGCATGAAACTGGTGCAGAACTGGAGAGCTCCTTCAGTGACAGTCTGCTGCACCCTAAATGCACCAGGGAGCATTATCACAAATCCTTCCTCCCAGCAGCTGTAAAACTTTATAACCATCTCTGTTCCCAACAACCTCAATAAGTCATTACTTTCATGCTGATTTTGCACTGCTTCTATCTTAGTTAAATAAAATGCTGCTCTCATTTTCAAAGGTCCATATTTGTGTGACCATATTTTCCTACTGTAAATGTTTTTGCTGCTGTAAACACCAGAATTTTCCCATTATGGGACAATAAAGGGTTTTTCTATTCTATTATCTACTTTTTTTTAGTACCACTGTCATTGTCACACCTTTATCCTTTAGTGTGGGACAGTAGAGGTATTTTTATCCTCTCATAGATCAGCAGAATGTTGATTATAGTGTCTCTGCACACACAAACTCGTATCATGTTCTGTGATAGGCTGCACACCTCTGTGTAAACATGACATTTTATAAAATTTATTTTTCTTTAAATTATACTGCTCTGTAGTTTATGGATTAAAAGCTTACATATGTGCACATGAAAGTTAAAAATGTGTCTTGTAAAAGCTAATATTGTAGCCCCTTTACAGCTGAGTTATAATGTTTCACTAAACTGCTCCCAATTAGATTTTTGTTGGTGCATAAAATCTTATTTTCTAGGTTGGCAGAGGGTGAAAGGCGTACTTCAGCTAGCTATAAACTAGGTAAATGATTTAATGATAAGTTAAAGAAGATTATCTTTTCAAGTTGAGAAATAAAAAAAAATGATGATAAATAATTGAGAAACTAATTACATACATTGATTAAGCTCTGTTTAAAAATTAGTATTTTACAGGTGGAAATTAAAACTTTTTACAGGAGAAAATCCAACATCGCTCAATATACAGTTTACAGGAACCTGAAGCAAAGTACACATAAGAATGCTATAATGTTATTTATAAGGTTTACACATCAGTATAAACATTATTAACCTTATACATGTTTCCAAAACTATTTTACAAACATTTACAAAACCATGTGCTTTGTTACCGTATTACTTACATAGTGTTAGTTGATATATATTAGCTAAAGTTATAGAAAAACAAGTTGGTTAAGTTTTGTGACAGAAAATAAATCTCATTTTCTTTAGAAAATGGACAGTCAGTTTTGTTGAACATAAAAAGTTCGAGTAAAGGAGCAAAAAGGTTTCAAGACAAGGAACTATTTTCCCATTTTGACTTTAAACCGTCTCAATTCCTAATGTTTACACTTTGATCTCCTCCTCCTCCTCAGATAAAGAAAAAGATGTTTTTTTGTTGATTCTCATTCCTTCTGTAAAGGATCCTCCACCATAATGCCGAGCGAGGACATTAGTCGCCCTCTGAAACCTCTCTGCCTCTATTACTGACTCCTTGTGAGACGAACAGGAGGAGGCATCAGGCGTCCTCACAGACCCTCTGTCTTCTTTAGGCTCTCTCATCTCAGAGTTATTTTTTCCATTCAATCTGGGGCTAAGAGACCCGCTGCACAGGGAAGGGTTGGGGGAGCACACTGTCGGTGTCTGAACAGGTGTCTCAGTCAAAGAGTTGTTGTCACCTTTGTCCTCTTCCTCTCCCTGGTCCTCCTCAGCTGTCTCCTGGCTATGATTGAATATCTGTACAGAGCTGGGGTTATCAATTAAAGCAAACACTTCAGTCATTAGAGATGGACCAAGGTCAACAGTGAAAGAGGCCAGGGAGTCAGAGCGGGTCAAGGTGCTGCAACCATTGTCTGCTGAAGAGGGTTTCCATATGGTGCCATCTTGAAGCTGTCTGTCAATTCGAGAGAGTCGAGGCAGAGTGACGAATCCAGACTGCACACCTGGAAAGAGGAAATGGGGCAAATTGCAGTTTAGTTGATATTACTGTGTTTAAGTCAAGTAATATCTGTTTCATACAGTTATGCTCTCCTAATATATAAACTGTTTAATATTGCCACATGCATGTCATTCAATCATTCTGTAAAGTAGCTTTTAATACCTAGATGAGATATTTAAAAAGAACAGATCAGGTTTAAAGCTCATCCCAGCTAAGAAACAGCACAGGTTAAAACTATTAATACAATTCCCAGGGCCTCAGAGATTTGGCCTGTGTTCATAGTTATCATCATGGACTAATGATTTCCATGCTGCATTTAACATAGCTGAGCACAATGTTGTTTCTGGAGGCTTGAACATCATATTGGAAAGGTTAAAGAAAGAACCTCTAGGATGGTTTAAATCCCATTTGTTTGTCATATTTATGTTCAAGCTATTGCTTGATGTTTCTGTTCCACTAAAGTTAATTATTATGTAAAGTAAGGTTTCACGTTAGCCGCAGTTCAAACCGGTCTCTCGATTAGAGACATGGAAAAAATGTGGTATTGATTTGACAGATAGGGAAGATTGAGGAGATAAAGTGGTTGATGTGACTAAAGGCTCATCAGATGGCAGCTGTTATAATTTTTGCTCAAATTGAAGACAAACTTTCAGCACCTAATCTGCACATTGAAACAAACTGCTGCTTTTTTCAACTGTCTAGGCCATTTGAAATGCGTTTTTCGTCCAAAAGATGTAGCAACACCACGAAATGGGGCGGCACACACAAGGGAGAGGCAGCTTTCCAGGTTGGAAGGAAACAACAAATAAACAGTGTTTATCATATGCCTATAATTGACTTTGAAACGCTTAAATAACATGAAAAAAGATAATTTGCCTATTCATAAGGTATCCGGACAAGACGGAGATCTTACAAATTTGGTTCCTGGCTTGCTCTCTCTTTTTCCCTCTTCCTCTTTTTATATCCACTTCCATAGTTTAAAAGGGAAGTCCCCTCTTGTACATATTACCAAGTAATTCTTAATGTTATTTTAATACTATATTGGTAATAAACTATTTTTTAAGAGTTATCAAACATTACTTATCACACAAATAATAATTACATGATGGTGTAACTGTAAATGTGCTGTCTTGATGTTTAGTGTAATGGAACTATGGTAAACTATGTCAATAGCTTACCATACTATGTTTACATTTAAAAAGGGGATATGTAAAGCATGATCTCAGAAATAAGAGGAAACTAGAAAGCAAATGTGACTTTGGTTCTATAATCCTATAGTATTATATGATGTAATATATGATAGGATGAAATATTGTTAAACTGGTACAGCAAATATTTTTAGACATTTGCTGTAATTTGCCAAAATCTTTTTTTTTTTTTTTAGTTTTCTGTTTAGCTATGCAGCTGTTTCACCAAAAGGTGGCGTTATAGACCAAGGCTTCAGAGGTTTTCTATAGCTTCTTTCAAGAAACAATTGCAGATGCAGATGAAGAAAACCACAAATTGCCAGGGAAAGCCAGATACATATAACTGCTTTTACGTAGTATATAGATATATACACAGTTTAATATGGATAAAAATGAGTGTAAATGAAAACCATTAACCATTAAAAAAGTCCAACCATCCCCAAGTTCTCTGCCTCTGGAGGCCAAGTGAAAACCCCTCTGACTTGGCAAATTCCTTTTGGATTGGATAAGAAACAATGACAGGGGCAAGGGGATTTTCCATTTCTGACATACAGCTGTCTGACGCGTTCTGATTGGTGAGCAGATGCAACAAATGGTGGGTTTGGGCTCATTCTCTCGGTTGACACACAAACACAACAAATGACAGGAAATACCCGGTAAGTTTTGTTCTGCTCAGCAGATGAGCCGTGGGTGTTTGTGTTTGTAGGCATAATTGTGTAAAGGTGTTGCCAGGGTGATTCCAGATGATTCAGAAGAGGTTCAGGTGTTTGCTGGTTGCCTTGGAGGAACGTTAGGAAAAGATGTAAAAATAAAGAGAGGTTTTGTCTTTCTCTGTTTAGTTATCCTGACTTTTATAGTACCGGCTGCACCGGAAACAAAAAGTAGTACAAAGATTGGTACAGACCGTACTGTAATGGTACTATATATTACTGAGGTATGGTAAATTTGCTTTGTGTCTACCATTTTTTATAAACTGCCTTTATAAGTGGCACAATATATAAATTATCGATGTTACTCCCTTTTAAAACAACAACTGACTGCTGAAGGAAACAGAGGTGGAACTAAGTCACTTTTTGGCAAGTCTTCAGTTACCATAGTCTTAAATCTGTATCCTCAAGTCCCTGGTCAAGTCTCAAGCAAAGGAAGTCAACTTAAGGTCAAGTTTTAAGTCAAGATAGGTACATCTCCAGCCAAGTCCTAAGTTTGAAACTTCAAATTTCAGTAAAGATGTAAACAATTTACCATGTGTCCTTTTTTAATGAACATTTGTTAACAAGGCAAAGTTAGCTGAAGTCAGCTAATTGATTAAAACAAAAGTACCACCTGAAGTTCTTTCTCTAACTTCCAACATTTAGAAGTTGTTCAGTCTCTGTCTATGACATTCCTTTTTTTGCATGTTTGACATTTAGCATTTTTTGCTCAGCGCTTTTAACCTCACATACCACAAATAAATTATTCTTAGGAGCTTTTTATTTAATTTTATTTTTTTGTATCTGATTCATTTGATGGGCAGTGCTGCTGCTGTAATAATATGTGATGAATATATAATATGTGATGAGAGCAATGCATTAATGTTGTGCACTCTGTAAATACTAGATGTTTTGAATTTTGAAAATATCAAGTCTTTCCATTTCAGATTTAAGTCCAATTCATGTCCTGAGTCTTCAGCGTAAAATTAATTTGAATTTGATTTTATAGTGCGCATGCACCACACATGTCCTCTCAAGGCACTTTTCAAGAGACAGTAGCCTACAGTCAGATTGATTAAAAGTGTCTAACAAGGAACACCAGCTGATTGCATCAAGTCAGTAACTTGCAGGACACGCATCTCCCAGATAAGCTTGCTACGAAGATATTAGCTTGCATTTGTACTTGACTCTTCAGAAATCCCTCACATCCAGCATGCATGCAGCGACAGTGGAAAGGAAAAATTCCTTCTTAAAATGTATAAACCTCCAGCTGAACCATGCTCAGTGTTATCGGCCTTCTGCCGACTGGGGGGTTCAAGGAGAGAGAAGCAGAAATAGTCCTCAACATGGGCGACCCAGTTTCAAATCTGGCCTGTGCTCCTTTTCCCACGTCTCTTCCCCTCTCTCATACCCCCTTTCCTGTCAGCCTACTGTTGAAAAAACCAGCTACTAGTGCTTTAAAAAAAAGATATGTAAAAGGTAACTGTTTACTGGGTCCTAAGGTGGCCCTATTTAGGAAATACAGAGCATAGCAGACCAGCTCCGAGCCAGTTCCCATGTCAAAAGATGAAAGAGAACACAATGCTCAGTAAAAGAAACAGGACAACACTGAAAAAATAGGCCCAACTCCAACATCTATGTGTTGATGGCAGTAGCGCAACTAATATTTCTCACCATGGTGTCACAGTCAAACAAGAAAAGACCAGGTGAAGCTACTATGACAAGAAAAAGTAGTAAAAAACATAAAATTATGAATAGAACTAACAAATATTGCAGAATGATAGAAATAAATATAGAATGAATCAGAAAGATGAAAAGTAAACCCAGTGTCCTCCGGTAGCCCAAGCCTATAGCAGCATAACTATAGAAAACAGCTCAGCATAACCTGAGTATTTTGAATGAGTTATGAGAAATATAGAGCCAAAACATGGTAAAAGTCTAAGTTAAGTCACAAGTCCCTGAATATTTTTAAGTAAAGTTTAAAGTCATAGAATTATTGAAATATGACTTA
The DNA here is from genome assembly GCF_000732505.1 of Cyprinodon variegatus. Taxonomy (NCBI): domain Eukaryota; kingdom Metazoa; phylum Chordata; class Actinopteri; order Cyprinodontiformes; family Cyprinodontidae; genus Cyprinodon; species Cyprinodon variegatus. The sequence continues at coordinate 424,571 of NW_015151093.1, read as the reverse complement.
AGCAAATGAATGTGACTCAAGTCTCACCTCTGAAATTAACACATGACGCCCACATTCAGAAGGAAAGTCCTGCTGAAAGCTGACACTGACCTAACCCTCATACCATAACAATTCTGGTCTGCCCTGATCTGACAGCTTCATTCATAAGAGGGTCAGTCATGTTCTTTAAAATACCTGATTCATTTATTATGAAATAATCTGGCACTAAAGAACATGCTTCATCATCTACTGAAACTATTATGTTTGAGTTTGATCTCAACCATAACAGTATCTCTGCTCACTTTTAATGGAGATAATCTCCCCCCCTAAGATCCTTAACACCAATCCCATGCTGGCTCTGATTATCTGTCTTATCTCACCATATGTGCAGAAGGAGTCATCTGCTGAGCTCATGGAGTTGGGGAACAGTGCCCTCTGTCTGCAACCATTGACAGAATCTATGTTGAGCTGAGGCAAAGAGATGGCATTTTTAATGATGGGTGAGATGTCCGGAGGAGGGGATGACAAATCCCGGGAACCTCCTCGAGGCTGAGGCCCAGAGGTCCTCCGTACATGGCGAAAGGTACGTGTGAAGAAGCCGGTTGACTTGGAGCTGCTCGCTGAGTCCGGACTTCCAGGCTCCCGGATGCCTCCATAGTTGCTCAGGAAGGAAGTGTCACCAAAAACGTCCCCTCCGCGGCCCACATGCATGGTGTGTCGGAAGTCCCCAAGCGGGGGGCTAATCATGTCCACTGAGAGATCACTCTTGAAGCGACGTTTCCCCTGAGATCCGGGCACAAGGCCTTTAATCCCTGGCAGTTTTCCCAGACTCATGGTGGAAGAAAAGTTGTTTAATTTTCCTTTAAAATGATTGATAATGTGTGGACTTTAATTTCATGTCAGTGAAGTTTAAAATCCAACTTTGTGTTTGCTGTAAAACCAGAGAGAAAAATGAAATTAGTCAAGGAAAGAAAGCATAAATGTGCAGCTGTTCAGTATAAAATCAGTTCTTCATACATCCAGCACTACCCACTGCTTCTCTTTATGATCGACGCCATGGGATGCCAGCACAGCCACTTATATCTGTTTATATCCTTTATTCTTTCCCACATCTTTCCCAAACAACCAAGCTCCCTTCTCTGCACAGCAGCAGCTTTCAGTCACCTCAAAATAACAAAGAGAAGAAATTACAAGGCCATATTGGGTTTCCTCTGGTTACCACAGTCCGTGCGGTTGGACAGTTCTGGTCTGACTGGGCACTGGGTATATTTGGTTCAGTGGATGGCTGCCCAGACATACACGATCTAACCACATGTGTACATACACTGAAAGCTGCTGTGTGATAAAAGTAATAAGAAAAATACATGTTTATTTTTAATTGTAAATGTTTTAGACAAAGGGGAATTGCACTGACCTTAGCTGAAACTTACCACCTAAAGAGGATCCCTTCCAAAAGAAACCTTATACTGTAAAGCCAGAATGTGCTCAGCCTTTTACCCAAAAGCTATGAAAGTTATGTGTGGTTAAACTCCATCTTTAGGACACTGCCAGCATATTTGCTTTAATTTAACCAACTCTAAGGAGGAAGTAAAATGGACTGGATGATTTTATGGGGGGACCTTATGTAGTGGAACACAATTTTGAGTTATTATTACCTTATTGTATTATCTTTCAAATTCTCTATGCATTGTTCTTCTTTCTTTAAGTAAATACAATTCAAATTCAAATTCCCACCAAAAAACAAAAAAGTCATCCTCTTACTGTAAATGAGGCCTGATCACAAATTCCAAACAGACGTTTAGTGTCTTTTCATCAGGCCGAGGTGAAAAAGCAGAGATCCACAGTCATGTGCTCCTCCTTCTACTAAAAGGTTCATCTCTTTGTGTGGCACCATAAAGTCCACAGGACATCCTGTCTCTTTTGTTCTTAGTCCACTGGTTCATCTGCAGCAAAGATCCAAGCTCTTTCCAAATTAAGACTGTCACAGCAGAGGTAAAAGAAGATGGACACGTTGTTTCAGCGTATAAATCCGTGAACTGTTTTGTCTGCGTTGTCCTGCAAGAACGATAAAGCTCTGCAAGGATTGTTCGTTGGACTGGATTAGCTCCTAATCCTCTCTGCGTCTCCCCTCCCTACCCCGACTACCTCACTCGGCGGCTGCCTTCTTCAATCCACTTAGTCCTTCAGTGTTTTCCAGGTGGTGGCGGGGGGTCTCTGTTTTCATTTAGTGCACATTAGGACGGCTAAAGGCCAGAGAGAGAAAAGGGGAGAGAGAAGTCAGTGGTTTATCAGACCAAAGCCGAGAAGCATTCAGGCAAACATGAAAACATTAGGAAACTTTTACTCTGACTGCTGCTATTTAGCTGTAGGTCAGACAGAAGCTCATTAACAAACTACACAGAGTTCTTGTTGTTTAAGCAGTGGTGGAAAGTAACAAAGTACTTTCTAGATTACTGTACTTAAGTACTATTTTGAGTATCTTTACTTTACTGAAGTAATTTTTTTTAGGGTACTTATAACTTTTATTCCACTACATTTCAAAGTCAAATATTGTACTTTCTACTCCACTACATTTCTAGGAAGATGCTAGTTCCTTGTTCCTTTTTGGGCCAGCTTAGCTTTTTAATCCACTGTTAAAACATACAACATATCAGCCCATAGGATGAATTCTGACAACCCTGTTTTAGACATTTGCATGGCATTCCACTAATGTAAGAAACTCAGGGCAGATATCATTTATAGTTTATACATATTATTAAGGCATTAGATTTTACTATGTGTCCATGTTGTTTAGTTGGACAAGTCTAAAAGCAAAGTTGTTGTTTCTTTTTGGTAATATATTCAATCTTAAACCTATATTCGGAATATAGGAATATAATATTCCTTTGTGAAAGTGTGAGGAGAATCAATATTTTCATGTTAATAATAATAACAGAATCAGATTCAGACATACTTAAATAATCCCAGAGGGAAATTACATTATTATATATGATAATAAAAATGTTGATAATAATCAAAATATCACTCCTTAGTTTTGTGTCATTTCTACGCTGAAGTTCTTTACAAAGGGTATAGAATATGTAGCAGGTGGTTTCTGAAAGTTACAAGGTTGTTTAAAATTACTCTGAACATTAGACAGAAATATACTAATATCAGAAAATGTAATGTGTGCTTTTAAATACTTTAATAATACTGAGTACTTTAATACTTTAACTTGAGTAGACGTTTGACTGTGTAACTTTTACTTATAGTTGAGTAAGATTTGACTATGAGTATCAACATTTTCACTCAAGTACTGCTATTGAGTACTTCGTCCACCACTGTGTTGAAGTAACTCTTTAGATCAGGGGTCTTCAACGTTTTCCAGGGCAAGGACCCCCAAACTGATAGCAAGATGGAGCGGGGATCCCCTAATTATATATATTGTATGAAATTGTGTTATATCAAACTGGTCCTATAGTCAATTTATTACATATGGATTAATGTAACAAAAGTACATTTGATACTTAAAGTATTTCTGACTCTGATTCCTGGTCGATGGGACAGGTGTTGTGAATGAAACGGTGCCCAGCTTGAAAGAGCTCCTGTGTGTCGCTGAATGTGAGCATTGATGACTGAAAATCATCTTCAGCCTCCATTTATCTGTTTACTACAGTGTGTTCAATTCATGTTAGTGTGGATTTAAAGACATTTCAATTAGTGGAAAATATTGCAGTTATTGCAAAACTTTCGCGACCCCCATGCAATACCTCCACGGATCCCCTAGGGGTCGCGGACCCCCTGTTGAAGACCTCCGCTTTAGATGTTCTGTATCTTGTCAGCTTCCACAAAATTATATGTTTTA
>NW_015151093.1:405798-420738 GCF_000732505.1 Cyprinodon variegatus | reverse complement strand
AAGTACTCCAGAGTGTTGTTCAGCATGGGGGTGAGTAGAAAATGAAGGCTAATCATGTTTTGGGTGTACTATTCCTTTAAACCTATATTCCTTTGTGAAAGTGTGAGGAGAATTTATATTCTCATGTTAATAATAATAACATAATCAGAATCAGACATACTTAAATAATCCCAGAGGGAAATTACATTATTATTCATGATAATATCAGTCCTTATTTTTTGTGTCATTTCTACGCTGAAGTTCTTTACAAGGGGTGTAGAATATGTACCAGGTGGCTTCTTAAAGTTACAAGGTTGTTTAAAATTACTCTGAAAATTAGACAGAAATATACTAATATATGAAAATGTAATGTGTGCTTTTGAATACTTTAATAATACTGGGTACTTTAATACTTTAACTTGAGTAGACGTTTGAGTGTGTAACTTTTACTTAAAGTTGAGTAAGATTTGATTATGAGTATCAACATTTTCACACGAGTACTTCTATTGAGTACTTCGTCCACCACTGTGTTGAAGTAACTCTTTAGATGTTCTGTATCTTGTCAGCTTCCACAAAATTATATGTTTTACAATAATGTTTTCAAGTAATCAGAAAGATGGTCAACATATAACGATTAATGCATGAATCAAAGTTATGAGGCAACACATTTAAACTTATAACTGTAGTGACCCACCATAATCTCTCCAGAGTGTCTATTTACATTTACATTTTTCTTGTTCTACAACCTGAAAGCCATGTTTTTTGTTATTTCTCGACAACCTTCTCTGCCTCTCAGCAGAAATGAATCCAAAGTGAGGAAACAGCTCTAAGCTCCTAACATGTGATCTCTACAGGATACAGCCAGAGGTGGATTAGCGTCTCAGGCTGCTTGTGTTTACAAGCCGGAGATACTGCCTGTTCAATCTTTAAACTCTGATATAACAACCACTATTTCCTGTAGCATGACTTAAGAGTTAATATCTTGTTCAATTGTGTAAGGGATACCCCTACCCAATTCTAAATATCAGCTAGTGACATTTTAAAAAGTATGGCATTGGTAGAGGAAGAATTGCAAGCGCTCCTCTTCCATTACATGTGGTCACCTTGTCTTGGTTCTACATTTGCTACACAGCAGCAAGCATTGTGCCAGAAAGGAAAACATTTTGATTACTCTTACAGTTAACTCTGTATAAAAACAATCCTCAAAATCAAAGATGTTTGAACATAAAGTCTTGGGGGGAAAATTGGTTTAAGAAGTTATTTACAGTAGAAAAAGTTTTCTACAAAAATGTCTGCAGTTAAGCACTGAGATAGAGGTGAAGAGAGCAAAACATTCAGGACATAACAGGAAGGCTTAACATTTTGGAGCAAATGTTGTTTAACTTTTGCTTTCAAACTAACCTCTGTTTTTTAGCATACTGGATTTAAAACATTTTTGGGAAGTGTCAGTAAGGTAGATCTGTGTTCTATAAAAGAATCACAGTTATGAGATGCTTATTACGGTTTAAATTGTCAATCCTCTAATCATTTTTTATTTCTCAAACTCATAATAAAACCCAGTTTTGATGGTGACCTATTTCTCATTCACATTATGTAGAATCTGCTCTACTACTGGTGAAGATAATTAATGACCAAGGAGCCTCAAGAAATTGCGCAAGCTTTTTTTATTCTTCATGTTTTATATAAAAGTATTAAAAACAATCATACAACTTAAAAATTCAATAGGTCAAATCTTTGAAAACCCAAAAACAACAAATCTGTCACAAAATTCTCATACTGCAGCTTTAATCTTTAACTGGTAAAAGTGTGGCGGTGCAGAAAAAATTAAGAGAAAGAAATTAAGAAATTAAGAAAGAAATTCGACTGAACATGCCAAATACTTTAAAAAGGGCAGTCCCCAATCACCACCTCTACAGATTGTCTTTCCACCGTAAACTCAATAAAAAGCCAGATTTGGAACCATATGAAGAGTTCCCCTCAGCTAACTCCAAAGAATGGAAGTCTTAGAAACACTTAGTAGAAGAGTTAATCTTCAGATGAAAAGCTCTTGTCTAAAAGGGTTACTGAAAAGGTGACAGGTGAATTTTTCACCTGTCACCTTTTTTCACCATTTTTATTACTTAAAATTTTCTGTTACTTAAAGTTTTTAGGTTGTACAATTTAGCTGCTGTTGACTTTACAACAGAAGAGTTTGGAGGTTCGTAAATCATCATTGTTTCACCTCACGGCATACTGAATAGGTTTATTTCTGATCAGACCAAGCTGTGTGGCATGCCTATCAGTATTATATCAGGTCAGAGCAGAGCATGCAAGAAAGAGGTTTAAATAAACACATCCTTGCTAATAAATACTTAGAAGTCTATATCATAAATATAAAAAGTAATTCATTGGTAGAGGTTATTTGTTTACCTGCTTCAAATACGTGCTTAAACTGTACTCACATGATGAAATCATCATAGAAACAATGGATGTTAGAGGAAGTTAAGTGGTCATTTAAATAACTTCCTACTTCTGAATGACTGAGGTGTCCATTTTATACGTTGATTTGAGAAAAAGGGAGCAAAAACCATGATGTTAACATTTAAGCTATTAGAGAATTAAAAACAAAACATATTTGTACAAAAGAAGACAAGTTAGTGGCTACAGTAGGATGGATATTATCTGCAGCCTCCACCTATAGCAGATCAGCTGAGGTATGAGGCCCGGAAAGCATAGAAGCATAACATGTTCTTAGTTAAACTGGTTTGGAATGATGAGTTCAAGCTGATCTGGGGGATTGACACAACCTACTGCAGACACAAACCATAACGCAACGTCAAGTGAATCCTTTCAAACTTGACATTGTTGGGCTGGGAAAAGATAAAAACACTTGATCTAACAACAATCTCTTTTACAGAATTGCATTCTCTCCTATATGTGGGAACATTTTCACTTAAAATCGATTTAAAAAGCCTACAGAAGTAAATTATGTCTGACTGGCTTGCAAGCTTTCACCTCTCTGAAGATTTGTTTACTCTCCAACAAGATCCCAGGAATATAAAGAAAGAAAGTTCTCTACCTCCAGTTAAATCCATTTTAAGCTGGATTGTAATTCACATATTTTAACAACTTAATTGACAAGTTTATGCTGGTAAATCTCCATTCCAAATTCCTTAACTCTAATTTTAGCTTTCTATGTAATTTTCTCCTTCCCTGGTCCTTTTAGAAGCAGTAAAACTTACCATAAACTGTAATACAAGCACGTAAATTCACTATGGGAACTCTTTTCCTCGACTTGTCCCTTGTTAGAAACACACAGAAAGACATAAAGGTCTGTTAAAAAAAAATAGTGTTTATTTCCAAACTATACCTGCAGGCATCCCGTAAACCAATGTGTTTTACATAAGCTGTCCAACTTAGTGCAGACACGAACGCTGGAGTCCATGCTGGGAATGGCATTCATTGGAGAGAAGAGCCTTCACTGCATCTATTCAAGCCATCAAATAAAGGATCTAAGCCCGCTGACGAGAAACACATTTTACCACCCTTAGTTCTGCATGATTTTACTTCCCTTCTTTTTATTTTTATCTGTCGCCTCAATCAGTCTTGTCGTGCTTTATTTCTTTCAGAAAAAAATAAGGTCAAGCATGCTTCCCCTCTCTGTGTTTCTCTGCTGCAAGATTTACTTATTTAGGCAAACATCCGTTACTAGAGAACTAGAACCAGCAGGACAGAGCTCTGCAGATATCAGATGGTTTGCCCTGGCTGCGTCTCAGACACAGGTCATTGTGTCTGTTGGCCAGCTTAAATCCTGTTTCCTCTACCTGGGAGGATGCCTGTGGTGCTGGAAGTACAGAGAACCAACAAGCTGTGGATGGTGTCAGAATGCCCTGACTGTTTTAAAAAGAAAAAAAAAATCCTCTGTTTATAGGAATCTGCAGCTACGATGTGGCAATGTGTTATTATAGGCTGACCCAGGTTTATAAAAAAATACTTGATATATAGTTCCACACAGGATATACACAAATATCTCTACCAGCCTTGCAGATTCAGGGATTTTACATTTTGCTTTTTTTTACAGCCAGATTGGATGGAAAGTATCTGTGAACATCAGTACTTGAGTTTAACCAATGATTTTCAGATGGATTCAGATCTGGACTTTGACTGGATTATTGGATTATAGTTCTGCTGGAAGTTGAACCATTTCAACCACAGGTTGTGTTTCACTCAAGAAATGTCAAAATTGAGGTAAGATCCTAATAAAATGCTCTATAGTTTATTGTTGGAATTTGACAAAATATCAAACAAATTCAGAGCTTTAAGTTATTTTCAAGGTGCTGTTCATGTTAAAAATGTCCAAAGTCAGGTTTCTATCAGAGGCTTTGGCTCATAACACCTGTTTCATGCTGCACGGTGCAGAGAAACGTGAGATGACATATGTCAGATAAGATGGGAACTTGTACTGTTAATGAACTTCCTATTTCTTCACACTCACTCTTTCCTTGATGGTCTGCTGAGTCAACATAGTAGTTTATTTAAAGAAACACTCAGTATAAGAACTCAGGAGGATTAATGTAAAAAAAAAAAACTGAAGAAAGCAGAGCTGAACAATGAAGAAAAAAACAAACATGTGGGTGTTTACAGGCAGACCTATAGCCTCGCAGTCATTCAGTGGTTTCATAAATTCTCTTTTTGAATGCATGAGGAGGTTGGTCACCAAACCATAGGGGAAGAAAGTTCAAACCAGAGTGAAGTGCAAATATGTCTCGGTCCTTTCAAAAGCCTGGTCGTACAAAGAGCACCTCTAAACTTCCACCTAGCAAACACAGAGCAACAGCTAATGAAACATAAACCCGGTTCTTCAAAAGAAGGCTGCAAATTCCACCATTTTAAACAAAGACATGCATTGAATGATTACAGTATACTTAACATATAGCACTGCAAAAAATGGCTTTGGACTCAAAGGTAAAAGACTGAATGGACCTTTCAGCTATGCTTGCTTTTCTGATAAAATCAGCCTTCATGAGTTTTATTTTAATGGCTCTTTTTTATTCCTATTAAAGAAAGCACACTGTGTAAATTTCACATGGTTCAAATTTTATCTTGCCCAATCAAATGTTAATGTTTAACACTTTTCTTTGAAATGAAACTTATAGAAATATAGTGCATATACCCATTTCACTTTATGTGACAACTTTTGGGGAATATGTTCGTTTTGCAATAAAAAAAAAATATGATGATGACTACTGCAAGTACAATTTGATGAGCTACAAAGCATCATGAGCTCTATAAAACATCAGGTGATTTTCAATAAAACAACCTGGTGGTTATATCAGTAAACATAATTTATGAGTAAAATTTTATTTATCAGGTCTTTAAGTGGAACATTTATCCAAAACATAAAATTTTGGTGTCAGGGTTCTGCCCTCTGTGTAGGTTTATTTCTAGTTTCTATTTTATTTTGTGTCTTTTTAGGGTTTTTTTCTAGCAGTATTGTATTCTTGAGTTACTCTCTGTTGCCTCCTAATGCCCTTTTCCTTTCCTTTTTGCTCCCTTCTAGTTCGTTCTATTCACACCTGCTGCATATCCATCTCATAAGCGCTTTCCTTTGTTCTGTACACCACCTCTGCACTTCCTCATTGCTGGTTTCTTGTTGTTTTGTTGTTACTCTACCTGTTTTTTTTGCTTTTCTGTATTTTTGATTTTGGGATTTTTTCCCTTGTTGCCTTGGCCTCTTAATTAAATCAGCAAAACTCATCTCTGCCTACTCATCTCTATATTTGTTTTAGTGATGCTTTTCTCTTTAAACGTTTCAACATTAATGTTTAGTTTAATGTCAGGTATGGATCATCATGACCCCATAATGGTTAAAGGAGGACCGTCACGACCCAAACTTTGGCTATCAATGCACTAGACCTTATTCAGTAAAGGAAATCAGATGAGATCTCAGGTCAGAGTTCATCAGAGAGCAACTTACAAGACAGACATCCATGCAAGCAAAGACAGTCAGACTTCAGGCCAAACGAATATGGGGACACCTCGGCCAGGATGTATAACCAGATACTTGCTGTGAGGTGTTAAACCTAATGCTATGATGAATACTTTATATTTCAGAGATTTCATTTAAGGTTGTGAGTTGGATTTAAGGTGTCTTGGTTTATTTACAATATTAAGAATGTAGGTATTTCTTGTGGTTTTACCTTTTTCTCTGCGTTTAGTCGTTCTATATTAATTCTAAGTTTTATTATGACCTCTGTTTACCCGCTGCACCTTCAGTGGCTTTTCTTTTTCTGCAATTTGTGCTCCAGCTTCAGCCGTAATTCATCTCCAGGACTCTATAAAGATCCACACAACACTAACAGGAGTCCAATTGAGTTTATTGCTCACTGATGCCATAGTGGCCAGTTTTATAAAGGTATTGGTTTGAAAATAGTAACAATAGTGTTTAAGCATAAACATTGACTGACCGTTTGGTTAAAGGTCTAAGAAACTTTAATTTCTATGATCGTGGACATTTTGTTTTTGCAGTTTTTTTGGAGAAAAGTGAACCACTAATTTTAGACGTTTATGTCAAACAGCATTATTCTTTAGGGTAAGGTTCTGTTTCAGAGCCACTCAAAACCATTCAGCTTTACCATCTGTCTCATCTTGCAATATAACTATTCTACTTGCAATGTTTAAAACAAGAATCACAGTTAGGTTAAGTTCCCAAAGTAAACGGCTTGCATTGTAACACTCAAACCAGACGACATAAGAGCCAAATTGCAGCATAGTCAGGATGCTATTTATATTCACTGTCGGTTAGTTTCCTGATGTTGTCTGAATGAGGTTGCAGCATAGAGGGGTTTTAACTGTTTGAGTCTAAAATTATGTCTACTTTTACATAACTTTCTAAGAGACCAGTTTGGACTTAGCTCTTAGTTTTTTCATTGCTCTGGTGCAAATACAGATTGATTCAAGAGTGCTTTGCAGAGAGAGACAAGTTTGCCTGCAAAACATCCTGTAGCTTCCTCCTATCTCTCTCATGCAGATGCATTACAATCACTTTCTGTTCAGTCCTACCTTTAAATAACTGAGAGCGCCAATCTCCACATGGTGTTCACTTCCCCACCTGTTTTTTTTCCCATCCTGCTGGGTTTCCAGACTGCAACGTAAGTTTCCGATCAGATCTGAAATTTGCAGTGAGCTGCAGTGGAGCAACTCCACTGCTGCTGGCAAACTGGAAGAGGATGGAAGTAGAAAGGAGGAGGAAGAGAGGGAGGGAGGAGAGGTTAGTGGGTGGACCTAATAAAGTGTCAGCAAGCAGTGACTGCATTTTACTGAAGGCCAAGTTTGCATATCAAGTGTGATAAATGGAATATTGTGCATATTAGAAGGGCTGAAGTGTCAGCATAGAGGAATAAAATGCATTTGTTAAAAAACTGACAAAATTAATATTTAGCATTTCATTTGAGACCTTATTGTACTCCACAAGTTTGGGGGTTTATGGGTTTTCCCTGTTTAAATTTTTTATGCTTTCATTCATGATGTTTAATATTGGTATCAAGGCATGTTATCACCTATTACCGTACCTGTGCTCTGTTCACAGAATATTTTATTTCCTCAGATTTTAGTTTCAACTACATCTTTGTTAATTAGTCTTCTTTCTTCCTTCTAATCTCTTCCTCCATCCTATAGGGTCACAGGTTCTCATTGTTAATTTCTGGATTATTTACCACCTTTTTCCTGTAGCACATTCTTTGCCGAAGATTCATGTCCATATATCTCTGCCTTTTGCTATTTTCAGTCAGTTTTTTTAGTCATAATTCTGTCTGCACGTTCGTATAGAAAATAACCCACAGACATTAACAGACAAAGTTTACACAAAATGGAAAATATTTGCTAATTTGTAGTTTATTTCTTAAATGAAATTACATAATCTACAAATTAAAAGCATGTAATAAAAATTCCTCGATTGGAAAGTACTCTTCCTAAAGGTGCCTTTAGAATTATTTGAAGGGAGGGAGAACAAATGTATCTGCATTTTTGGACAATGTCTTTGGAATGTAGACTGAAAATCCCACAGAAATAGTAACACGCCTTATAAATCTATGCAAAGAAAGTGGCATGTAAACCTTAACCCTTAAGATTAGGGTTGGATGTTATGGCTTAAAAATCTAATCTCAGATTTTTTCCTAAGTAATCCAACTGATTGATCTTTTTTTCTCCCTTATATTTCATAATTAAAACAACAGATGATGCACATTACCTTCAGAAATTAGCTTTTATGTCAGTCATCCACTTTAGGAGGTGACCTTAATCTAAAGGGCAATGAAACTCAAGCTGTGAAAATGCTTGTTTCATAACAATCAATGAAACCATAAGAAACTAAATGGTAACAGCTGGCAGTTTTACACAGTCAGCTATTTTATTAGTTATAAGCACACATCTAAGAACTAAGAAGTGATGAATACATGTCAACCTAAGCTATGGTCTAAGAAGTAGAGTGGGGGGAAAAATCCAGATATTCCAAAATTCTAGCCTTATTAACAGGAAGTTTGATTCATCAATTGTGAATTAAGCTGTTTTTCATTAGCATTGGCTAGCAGGAATTAACTTCAGCATTAGTTCAGTTCTTGTTGAAACTTTTTCAACTGCAATTGAGACTTGTCAACTTTTGCATAGTTTAAATGTTTAACAATAGTACGCATTTTATCCACATTATTCTCTCTCGACAAAACCAACATATGTTGTTAAGTGAAAAGAAAAAAAGGGTGTAGGTTTGTTATCAAGGATAACATTTAAGGTGATGAGGATTAGGCCATTATGGGACGTTACATTTACAAACTAATATAGATGTTTACAATTTAACTGAAAATTATTTGATTAAACTTTAAGTAAATTAGAATTTGATACTTTCCAAAATCATTTTTTCAGTGTACAAAATCTAAACACGTGTAGTCTTTAAAACAACACAAGATACTAGAGGAGTTCAGAACCATAACATTTTATTCTGAAGTCATGGAATGAGACAATGTGAAGAATCACATTCTCATGTTAGACTGAGGCCTTCAATAATAAACCACTGTGACTCTTCCCACACTACTCTGACCGTGTGGTTGTGCTTCTGATCTAATCTAAATATGGGTATTGTTTGTCTGTTGTTCTTTTTTTCTTCCTCTTGTCCATTTATTTAGTGTGAAAACTCTCCTGGTATCCAAACTTAGGATCTTCTCTTGGAATGAAGTGAACTCTTTAATCAATCACCAGACATATTCCCTGACCTCCACCCTGCTCTTTAAACATGATATCCCCGGGTTACAAAGGGGATCATTTATTTTCTGTCTTTTTTTTTTTTTTACAAAAATATTTTTTCCAAACATGCTTTTAGAACGTGCAATGGTGCGCAGTTGTGCAAAGTGTTCATACCAATTTATTTTTTTACCATTTGCACTACAAACACAATATGTACTTTATTTCTAAGAGAAGATTTTGCTTTTCTTTCACAAACAAAATTTGAAAAGAGTGACATGCATTCATTAGTTTGTAGAATTACATTTTTGCAATTAGTTCTATGGGGTAAGATAACTGTAAAAAAAAAACAAACAAAAAAAAAAAAAAACATTTGTAGTTGATTGAATTTGTAAGTCGGTAAATGTGAAGAAATTTTAGATTTGTATTTGCTTGAAGTCAATCCTGCATACATGTCACATTAGATTTATAAACAGTTAGAATACAAGTTTAAAAGTATAAATTATAATTTACATGTAAGCATCGCAAATTTACAAAATGAATCACAATTTTATGATTACGAATCACAAAGTGATTCGAATGAATCACAAATTTGGGAAAACAGTTCACAAATGTACAAGTACAGATCACAAAACCATGAGTACGTATCAGAAGTAGGAATTGCAAATAAACAGGTATGGATCATATATTTATGATTACAACTCAGAATTTAGCAGCTACAAATATTCAAGCCCTGATGAAGCTGTTACACTCCTAAGCACTCGATGGCAGAGATATAACTGAAGGTTCTCTACCGACCAGCATTAAACAAGTAGAAGACAAATACAGATCCATAGATTGAACATCATATCTTTGCTAATGTGTTTTTTTTATGCATGCACAATATAATGTTTAATAAACAGTTCTATTTTTTGTCCTCTTCTTCTACCGATCATTTGATGCTGGTTGCTGAAAAACTTTTATGTTCCATTACTAACAACAGCTGGTAAGGAGTAATACTGTAGCTTCATCAGGTGTAGATTTTTACTGAAACGTTTGTAATTAATTCCTGTAAAATTATCATTCATACTCTTAAATGTATAATTTGTGGTTAAATTTTTAACGTCTATACCTGTAATCTCAGTGATGAAACACTTGATGTCACCTATATGTAGGACCTGACAACAAGGAAAAAATACAAATCTTATTTTTTTTTTTTTTCATCTTTATTGATTTGGACATTAAAAAATTCTGTCAACAATGCATAAATTTTTTTTATTGACAGTTGTTTTATGTCATAGATGCAAATCTTTTTGGAAATATATGTGCAGGCTTTGCACAAGTAGAAAATGAAACTTCTGCTCATAGCATTGGGTCAATGTATAAGTCAATTGTCTCTTTTGAGCCTTTTAATGCCTCTAATGTTTTTGTTTTTTTTCCATCTCTGACCAGCTTCCCCCTTAATCTCTCCTGAAACTCATCCTCACAACATGATGCTGCTTCCAGATATCTTTTTTATTTCACTCTAAAATAAAGATTACTTGCATTTTGCTGATCTATAACATAGGATTCCAGGATGTAACATGACAACGTTTAAAAACAAAAGTTCACTGGGGAATAGATACTTTTGCAAGATGCCGTTTTAGGCATAACATTCAAATTCATATTTTTGACTCAAAGATTTTCAGATGCATTATTTTCAGTTGTTCTGCGATAAATTTAAACCATATACCTCTAACGAACTGCACTAATGAACTGAACCATATATCACTTGCAAAAGGGCAGATGTTTGCCATCTACAAAACTTTAATCAGTCAGAAACTTATTTGAAACTGTATTCTCATTCAGGAAAAAAAAAAAAGAAAAACTCTTCACATCCTCAGGATTTCTAGGATTAGGTTTCATCCAGTCTGCAGTTTCTCTTATACTTGCTGAGGGAAGAGTTAATGCCAGCACCAGCTGTTGCAATCTGAGAAATAATCTTTTAAAAGTTCCAGCATTCCTCTGGATGAACCGGATCCCAAGGTTTTAAGCCAGCAAGGAGAAACTGATATCTGGTGACACGTGGAAAAGAAGAGCAAGTGGATCCTGGATTGATTTAGAGTCGAGTTAAATTTTTTAAAAAGGACCATGAAGGATAAAGGAGCAGATATTGTGGAGATGAGGAAGACAGCTCCATTTGAGAAGAAAAAGGAGAAGCAGATGTGATGACCGTGGGTGGGGGAGTTGATGAAGGCAAACATCTTTGATGGGAAAAGTCTGTGAGGATTTGCTCCTGTTGACAAGTATCAGATGGTTTCTGACGAGCATGGAGAGTAAAAAAAAAAACTATAAGAGAGAAAAGAAACAAATAACAGGAAGTCAGGCAGCATAATCTGTCTGTTAAAAACAAAGCTGACTCTGTGAAGGACTGTAAGGAAAACATTTTGGTCCATGTTGCTTGTTTAAGATATGCTTGCAATAAGATCCAGTGAGGATTAAAGGAAGGACCACCCTAACAAAACATATGGGGGCAGAGCAGACAGGGAAACAGGCTGAGAGGAGATCCTAGTTAAACAGGATGAGGAGTTTCAGCCAGGAGTTTCTTTGCAGGAAATTGCTTTCTCACAAATCAGATGTTCAGCCAGGAAACCCCAACTTCTTTATAAGCTATAAACCAGTTTAGAAATCTTCTGCATCTTCATATTGTTGCTGTGCTTTTAATACAGCAATTACTGTAAAGGATTAAAACAAACATAGAATAACAATGTTTTTTATCAGTCAGTCCATAATTGTCTTGCTATATTGAAAGGCATTTGAATTAAAACATGCATAACAAAGGTTATTCAGGAATTTGAGATTATCATTCTACATAAGGAGAAAAAGGTTTTCTGTCTGCTAAAGGAGGACAGACTGATGAAGTAGATCCATGTGTTTTTCTTTTTCACTCCTCTTCTGTGGTTTCAGAGCTGGCAGGAAGCTGGGTGCTGGACAATAGAGCATTGTTCAGTCACTTTACAGCTTTCTAGGACATAATAAGAGAAGTGGAGTGGAAGCAGACATAAAACCATATGTGCAAATTCAAGTCAACTCCCTTGAGAAAACTTTGTTTTCTATTTTCGACCTTCAGTGGTTGGTTCACTCCTCTCAGCAAAGGTTTGCTCATCTTGTGTGGAATGACTTGGTGCCATTATTGCTTCTCTGTAGCTTGTTTTTACTTTTTAAAGATAGATTAAATTAAACTTAAGAGAAGAGAACAGCGAAAAGACACTGCAAAAATAAAATACTGAGTACCACATTATTGCCTTGCTATTACCTTATGGACATTGTTGAGGGAAGCATCGTATCAAGTAGCTAGTGTTATGGCCTGGCTCTTGGACCACAACAACATAAAGGGAAGCCATGCATGGGGATAACTTAAGGTGGGATTTATTTAGCAAAAAACATAAATGGTTGGAGAGGAGAGGGAAAGAGAGATGTAGGTGGCAGAGAAGAATTAGCTGAATTTCAACAAGCTGATCTGGTCTGAGCTGATATGCTACCAGCTGGGGTGAATCATCTGACTTGGGCTGGAGCAGAGCTTGGTTTGGGCCTCCAGGTGAGGAAGATTGGTCCAATCAGCACCAATTAGAAGCTCTACACAGGGATGTTAAGGACTCAGGAAAGGCCTTGGGCCATAACATTAATAATAAAAATGAATTACCTAATCAGTACCTTACCGTTACCTAATGTTTTTCTGTATCCTGAAATAAAGTCAAACATCCCACCAAGTACTTACTAAGGAACTGTTAATTACTTAATCACTACCTGACCATTAACTAATGTTTTTTGTACCCTTAAGTAGATTAAAACTACCCATTAGTTCCTGCTTAGTTACTCTGTGTTTCCCAGGTAACTAAGCAGAAGTCCTAAAATAAGGCGGGGCTGGGTGTCCCTCAGTAAGTAACTACTCATTAGTTCCTGAATAGTTATCTGCGCACTTTCTAGTACTTAATATGATTTTGTGTAAATTATTGTAAGGTGCTGATATTCAAGAGAAATAGGTGTGGATTAGATTAAAATATACTATATAAAATATACTAATATATTTGACACTGGGCGCGGACAAAGTTCTAAGTTTGTCTTAACACAGAGAAGGGAAGATGGTAATTACCACCAAAGACTGTGTTGAGGGGTCTCTGATAAGTTTTATTCATCTAATAGCAGATAATTGTTGTAAAGCTGACACAGATATGATTTGTATGGATGTTGGTTGAGGACCCAAATGCAGAGACCAAGAGAGAGAGGTGAATCATGGAGATTTAATGAAAAAACAGAGACAGACAACCAAAAATCCAAAATACTAAAAACCAAAAATCCAGAAAGCATCAGGGAAAACTCACATGGGAAGCCAGAGACGAGGGATCAACAAAACAGCAACAAGGAACCAGCACTGAGTGACTGCAGGGGTGGAGTATATAAGGGGAACAGAACATGACTAATGAGCTGAATAAGGAGCCGGTGTGAGTGAAAATAACTAGAAGGAAGCCAAGGGGAACGGAAACAAGCACAAGGGGGCAACAGAGAGTAACTAAAGACTGCTTGAATATAATGGAAATTAAACAAAGATCAACAAAACAGAATTACTAATAACTGAAAACTAGAAACTCAGAGTCCCAAAAGGGGAGAACCATGACAACAGGAATGTTATTAGTGAAAGACACAAGATTCAAGTTGTTTCTTTGATAAAGAAACATATTATTTCTCATCCTCTTGGTGTTAAAATGAACATGAAAAATATTTAGGGACCAAATAATGAATATGGGCGGCATGAAACACACAATGTCTTATTTGGACCTTTAGTTAATAACCCTCATCCCAGGCTTCTGTGTACCAGACATTATTCACTGTCTTTTTTTATAGGCCCAGTTTAAAACTAGCAACCCCAGAAGGGATGCAGCACCAGCACAAAATCTTTTCCTCTTAAACACTGACCAGTTCACCCACAGTATGCACCTAAATATATACACTTACATAATCCAAACGAATTTTCCCTATAATGGCTGCTCATATATGCAGAATGCCTGTTCCATCTGCAAGGCAACATTTAGCTCGAGGTTTCTAAGGAAGCATTTTCGACAATATGCTTCTGGAAAACGATGTGCAACAGTTAGTAAACTCTATGTCTCCAGTTCATGTGGGTGGTGGAGGTCAGATGTAAATGGCTGTGCTACACCCTGTAATTCAGAGGTGAGTTTAAACCTCGCTGCCCTGGAAGAAGTGAGACAGGAAGAGGAGAGGGCCAGACTGGTATTTTTCACCACAAAGAATAATGTTTGTGTGTGAATGCTTGTCTGAGTCTGTGTTTCTTAAATAGGAAAAATACAGCCTGGAGAAAGCACAGTAGAAGTGATTGATGGGATCCTCTGTGCCTTGAAGGACAGTTTAGTCTATGCACTATATTATCACTACTGTTGTATACAGTATGTTTTATTTAACAATATTTGTTACAGAAAAAAATGTAATTCAGTTTTCCTCCAAACTGCCTTTTTTACTTTCAGCTCCCCCCAAGTCAGTACTTTGTTGAACTACATTTATCTGTATTACAGCAGAAACTTCTGCCTAGTTTGTTTATTATGTTAAATGTTCACATGTATTTTTTACAAATTACCTTAAGCTCAATCAGGTTTGATGAAGAAAATCATAAACACCAGTTTTCACCTATTGGCTCAACCTACTGCTGAGAAGCAGGATTCCCCACCATGACTATAATCAAAAAGAAATATCAATCCACGCTCATGAATGACCACCTTG
>NW_015151093.1:401655-404995 GCF_000732505.1 Cyprinodon variegatus | reverse complement strand
CAGTCACGATCAGAGAAACAGGACTACACTGGAAAACAAGCCAATCTCCAGCATCTGTAAACAAGGGTGTTGATGAAAGCAGCACAGCTGATGTTTCTTTCCAGGATGGCGTCACAGCCAAACAGGAACAGACGAGGCAAAGCTACAACGAGAAAAAGCAGAGAGAGCAGAACGTTAGAGATTGAACTAACAGATTCTGAAGAATAGGAGAATAGAGCCTATAGCAGCAAAACTATAGAAATAGCTAAGTATAACTAACTATAAGCTTTATCAAAAAGGAAAGTTTTAAGCCTAGTCTTAAAAGTAGACAGGGTGTCTGCCTCACGGACTAAAACTGGTAGTGGGTTCCACAGGAGAGGAGCCTGATAACTAAAAAAGCTGCCTCCCATTCTATTTTTAGAAATTCTAGGAACCACTAGTATACAAGGAACAATCAGATCTCTGATATCAGATGGAGCTTGGCCATTTAATGCTTTATATGTGACAAGGAGGATTTTAAATTCTATTCAAATTTAACAGGAAGCCAATGAAATGAAGCCAGGATAGGAGAGATATGATCTCTCTTTTTAATCTTCATCAGAACTCTGGCTGCAGCATTTCGGATCAGCTGAAGGCTCAAATGATTCTAGATGCTATGCTTTCGGGGTGGAATGCCCCTGGAAGAGTCTCCCAATGCAAACAGGTCCTGAATAACGGGTCAGACAAAGAGCGGCTCATAGCCCTTATCATGATGACAATAGCAAGCACATGACCCCTCCTGGCAGCCAGGCCTGGGGTTAGGTTTGGTCAGAGACTGCCAAGTGATCATCCCCCAGTGGCACCACCTGCATGTGGAACCATGAAATACTGGTGCAAAGAGAATCAGGCAGCAGTTGCTGGCATATTAATCCACAGAAACAAGGAATGTGAATAATAAATAAATATAGTTAAAGAGGATGAAAATCACACACAGACAATGAGAAAGGGAAGAATAACAGAGGGAACCAGTAAAGAGCCCTTAACCATAAACACTGAGGGGAGAGTGGAGACTGACATTGAATGTAAACGAGCTTAACTAAAAGGGATAGAAAAAAGAAATCCAGGTAACATGAGGAAAGGTTAATATTTGAGAAAGGCAAATAAATTAAAAACACTTGAAAACTATGAACCAGGTGAGTAGAAAGTAACCTTGATCAAAGTGGATAAACTCAAATACACAGAAAATAAAACACGAAATGATTAAGAAACTAAACCTCAAATAATTAATCCTTATGGAAACAATTAATAACCAATATTAAGAAATTGACACTAAATTATTAATTTAAGACCTATCAAACACAATTAAACAACAAGGAAAAAACACTTGAGGGTCATAAAAATTTGATGCTTAATGTCTCCACATTTCTGTGGCTAGCCCTTAACAAAATGTCTAATGGACTCTATAAATGCCTTCTATAAATATAAAGTATCATCAATCAATGCAGTCAATAAGATCAGCTCACAAGAAAGAGTTGCGATACTGAGATTCCCATTGGATCTGATTCTGACAAATCTTTATCAAAGTCTTTTAAAAACAAAACTATCTATCTATCTAACTTATTTTCTTCTTTTTGCCAAACTGACAAGCACATATCTGAATGTAGTAATTCCTCCATGACTCAATGTTGTGTGTGCTTTTTCTACTAATGAGTATTTCCAAATGACGTTAACTGAGGAAATGGTTACACTCAAAATAACCTTTAGCACTTTGGTAGTCTTTATCCAGCTTAAACGTCAGCTTTTTTGGGTGATTGAATAACAATCTGCTGATTGATGAGAAAAAGGCCTAATGAGTCAAGAACTTAAACTTTTCATCACAGTGACTCTCCTAACGACGGCTGTGTGTGAACAATTGCCCTGGGAAGCTTGTTAAGGAATTAAGTCATCTTAGAGTTAAGATCTTTTGTGTGGGCCAAGCTGTTGCACGCTCCTCTTTTCTTTGTCTTTCACAATGTTAACTTAATATAAAGAAAAGAAAGTTTCTGTTTATACAAGTGTCTATTCTTCCTTTATTTATCAAATAATCTGGCTTGGAGTGAAAATTTTTTGCATGACACTAACTCATATAAAATTTGATCTCTCAAGACCCAAAAATCTGACTCTTCTTGTGTGGTAACATGCAAAAATATCATGAAAGAGCTTCTTAAAATAAATAGGTCTAAGAAAGGCTCATTCAGTCTTAAACACCATCTAACCCATCTTTGTAGTGGGATTTCAAGCATGTTTGCTTAAATATTGAATTTTTCTTTCATGCTGACGATTTGGTGTTATCAGCATTGACCTCATGTGAGACAAGAAGTTGTTTATACAGTACCTCTTCTGGGATGTCTGTTACATCCAATCCAGAATGATAAATATATGAAAAAACAAAGATCAAAATTGTTCTGTAAAATGAAAATGTTTTTTTTGTTGTTTTTTATTAAATAAAAATCTGAAAAGTGTGTAAAGAATTTTTATTCAAATGCTTAACTTCTATATTAACTGCCATTTTTATGTAAACTGAAAACATTTACCTATTTTTTTGCAAAACAGCTCAACCTTAGATTGTAAGAGTCTATAAACCACAACTTTCATGTCCTGCCACGGATTTTTAGCTCCACTAAGGCCTAAACTCTGAATATATTTATCTAAAAACAATGATTTTAATAATTTAAACCGTGGTTGTTGACATCAGCTCTGGAGTGCTGGCATCTGCATCTTTTAGATGTTTCCCTGCTCTAGCAAACCAATTTATTTATTTTTTTTAACAGTGTCCTGTCTGGCGATGTGGCGATAGGAATAATTGCCTTGATGCCAAAAAGAGCCCAACAGATTTTGCTTTCACAAGTGGAGCAGTACGGCTATCGCTATAGTGTTCCGCTTGATTTATGCATATAAATACCTTTATTATAATTCATTCAGGGAGTATTACAGATTACATAGACACTGCAATGCATGTAGAACAGGAAAGGAAAACTGTAAAAAAAGAGAAAAGATGAAAGAAAGAGGAGATAAAAGGGAGATAACAATAAAACATCTGCAGTCTGCTTCATCACCTACAAAGAGATATAAAAAGAACAACACAACCAACGATTATAGTATAAGTGATACAATAAAGGAACACCTGCAAGCCAGACTTTTATCGATTGCTAATAAAAAGGCTTTGGCTGATATGCAATCAACTGAATCATATTTTTTAGACCACGGAAACATCTAAAACCTGCCTTAGAGAAATACCTTTAGACACGCCTGTTCTAGTGCATCCTGGTCTCAGGTCTTTTTCAGCCTGTAATCTCCATCCATCCATCCATCCATCCATCCATCCATCCATCCATCCATCCAT
>NW_015151093.1:365788-400614 GCF_000732505.1 Cyprinodon variegatus | reverse complement strand
GCTATTTTTTTTTGGTATTCAATGAAATGAATGAATAAATAAATAAAAAAAAAATAAAAACATTTTTACTAAAGGCAAGAATGGCTCTTTGAATTAGCTGGAGACCTATGTATCAGAGCCTTCACCTATCAGCATCTGCTGTTGTCCTTGGTCTTGAAGCCTGATGCTGTTTGTTCTTTAGTTTTCTCTAACAAACATCAGAAGCCTTCAAAGGTCTGCTGGTTTCAACTTTTGAATTAGGCATATTTGATCAAAGGGGGCAAAATAAATATTCAGCCCTCAACTTTCAGATTTTAAACATTTGGAAGACCCAGTATCATCTTCCTGGTCCAACAGACTTACTATAAATACAACAAATTTTGTGTTTGTATTGTGACAAAAATGTAAAAACATTCAAGGTTAAATCACAACTTTATATTTTATTATACCAAAAAGGTTCAATGTGCTTCCTTTATTCATTTATCTATCTTTATTATGGATCTGGATCAGAACTCTGTCCAAAAGTGTTTAAGGGGGTTGCATTCCGGTAAGCTGCACACTAGTCTAAACTGTCCCATATTTTTATCACAAAGGAAACATAAATCATTACAGATTCAAATCTCTGCCAGTTACTCATGCCTCCACCACTCTTTTTCTCCACTTCCAAAAAAAAAGTCAGAATAAGACACATTCTTCTTGAACACAAAGGGGTGATTCTGTGCAGCCGCCAAGCTTGAGTCATACATTGGGCCCTAGGGGGTCGGCTGCTGGATGAAGAGCTGGGTTTGTTGTGTTCTGAGCGGGAACAGAGTGGAACAAACAGAGGGAATAAAGGCAACAGACACTGCTGCAATTTAATCTGCTCGTTGTGGAATGTGGCACTCATCCTGGGTGCAGGGAAGCTGCAAAAGCCTCTTCTCACCCCAGGAAAGACAGTATCTACCACTTATCAACCAAATATCTATTGGAATCTGCTGGACCAATGCTGTCCTCTCTTTTCATTATCAAAAAAACCTGTTGGTTGCATGTTTATGGCCATGCTGGGTCTGCCATCAACATTAATCCGCACCGATTATAAAGATGTTCAAACACCTACAATATTTGAAATCTTGTAGAAAAATCTCAGAATATTTTGAACGATACCATTTTGACAATTTTGATCATAAGCGAGATCCAGGAAGTTATAGGAGTCAGATATTACAATGTATTATTAGAGAAGACTGAGTGCTGACTGTTCAATTTTGAGGGCAATGTATACAGTATCCCACACATTATTGGTACAACTTTCAGTTTAATCACTGGCCATTTAAAAAAGAAAGCAAGTTGTTCAGTTGCTACTGCAAGTTTGGATTACACCTAAAGATTTCTGGACATTGGGCTATTTTGGTCAAGAATTCCCACATTCCGGCATGAGTAAATCATGGGGCACAGGACTGCACTCAAAAGCCCCTCTGTGTTGTTGTCACCTCAGAGACAGAAGCAGGAATGCTCATCCCCAAACTATCGCCCTCCATAGACACTGCGGGAGGATGAACTGGCCTGTCTGCAGATAAAACAGACAGTCAGGCAGAGAAACAAAAGGAGGAAAAGAGCTGAGGAAAGAGGGAGAAATACGGATCAGATTTAGAAGCCAATTAAATTAACATAATTTTTTTGGACTCTGGGAGGAAGCCAGAGTACCCAGAGAGAACCCACACATGCATGAACATAGGAACTCCATGCAGAAAGACCCCGGACTGGGAATCAAACCTGGAATTGTCAGAGGCAGTCATGACTAGTTAAGTTTACTTGTGTTACCATTTATTTTCACTTCCTGTGTTATTTTGTATTCATTTCTTAACTCATTTTAGGCAAGTTCACTTCCTGAGTTCCTCCCTGCAATCACGATCTGCTAAACCTAAATGTCATTTACCTGGAGTTTGTGATCCTCCTTTGTTAATTGGCTGATTCATTTTTAGACATACAGCTTCCCTTTGCTAGTTTGTCTTTGTCCTTTGAGTCAAGCATTCCAGCCTTTTTTTTTTTAATTTGAAACTAGTTTTCTAATATGTTTTTGACCCTGCTTTTTTTTTTTTTTTTTTTTACCTTTCTCTGACTCCGTTTTTGAAACTCCTGCTTACATTGGATTTTTTTTTTTTGGTTTTTGGTCCCAGTGTATTAAAGCACCTTGAACTTGACTCCACTGTGTCAGGGGTCCGTTTCACGAAGCATGTTTAACAAACTCAGATTCTAATCCGCAAATCTAAACTGATCTAGCCTAAAGTCAGAAACTCTGAGTTTTCAGTTTCACAACGGCTGCTATGAATACTCAGAGTTTAGCTCGT
This sequence comes from Cyprinodon variegatus, assembly GCF_000732505.1. Taxonomy (NCBI): domain Eukaryota; kingdom Metazoa; phylum Chordata; class Actinopteri; order Cyprinodontiformes; family Cyprinodontidae; genus Cyprinodon; species Cyprinodon variegatus. Next base: position 398,311 of record NW_015151093.1, on the reverse strand, counting down.
ACATAACAAGTATGAAAAGCCATTATCAGTGGAACGCCGATTCAACGAATCACCATGACAACAGGCAACAGGAAGTACTTCACCCCTTTGAAACTTGAGAGTTTAATGCAGAAATGGATAAAAAAGGAGAATGTGTTTATAAGTCAGAGAAAGAGCGCTACAGCTGCAAAGGAGAGGAGGATGGTGAGGGAAAAGATTGTTGCTCATGTTAATGCGCAGGTTTATATAAAGTCTATTATGGTAGGCCTTTTTTACATTTATTACAAGCTCTTTCCTCTCTGTTGTTCCATTTGTAGATCACTAAAATAAGATTCCTTGTAAAAAAAAAAATCACACTCCTAGTATGAACTGTAATATATCCTGTCAGCTGAGTTGTACAATCCCCTCCCTAAAAATATTGAATTCTCTATGAAAAAGTGGCGATCATTCTGTAATAAGATCCTCGTCGCAATATATTTTTTTTTTGTTAAACCTAATGTGTATAATGAACATAGTGAATAACTTTTTTTTATTTTTTTAATACACAAAACTATAACAAAAATCTGACTAGTGCTAGTACCGTATATTTATGGCTTCTGAAATGTGAACCTCTGCCCTTATCTTCCCTCCCTTTCATTTTTTAAGTTTGTCCGGTATTTAGTTCCATCCATCATCCTATCAAATCTCACCAGTTTTCCTGTTGCTGCAGAAAAATAACAATCCCACAGCATTAAAGCTGCAACTACTATGCAGTGGCGCCTCCAGAAATTTTTCATAGGGGTGGCCAGATGGGGCAACTAAAAATCTTGGGGTTGCACACTGAAGCTAAAAGCCATCATTTCAGGTTTGAATCTCCCAGGGGCAGATTTACCATTAGGCAATACTAGGCAGTTGCCTAGGGCCCCAAGTTCCTGGGGGCCTTAAAATTCTCTGTTTACATGTATGTTTAATTCAGCTATTCCTTACTAGTGCACATTAATTATGTTTTTGATAAACATCCTTTCACAAAAATGCCATCAGAATGCTTATAATATTAAGTGTGTCTTAATATTACCCCCCCAGTGTCCTCCATATTGGATCCGTTGATTTGCTGCCCATGTCCGAACTCTGCTCTCGACAGCAAGTAGATTCACAACCCCGCCTCCTACTCTCCTCTATGTTGTCTGCTGTCATACAAATTGAAAAATGGAGAACAGTTAAGAAAATCATGACTTGTGTGCAGTGAAAAGAAGGACTGTGTTATTTACTTTTCCCGTCGCTTTTTTGGAAACACAGGAAGAAGTGAGCTTAGTGGTTGAAAAAAAATATTTTATTCCTTTTGAGACAGCATGAAAAGTCAGCTGAGTTAAAAATATAGATAGGAAAACAACAAGAAAAGGGACAAAGGGTAGAACAAATAATATCTATTCTATTAAAATTCATATATCTGTATAAAGGGTCTGTTTTATTTTTTGTCTTCACAATTCAGAGGGTCCCCTGCCTGTCTTTGCCTATGGTCCCAAATTTCCTAAATCCACCCCTGGGGCACCACCCAATCACTGACACTCTGTAGGGAGAATAACGGATAAGTGACCATTAACATTTCATGGGAGAGAATAATGTGAGTGAGTGACCTACCTTGTTAATCAGTTCAGTCCATCCTCTCCAAAGAAGGCAGGATCTAGCCGATGGCCTGACGCAGCAACCCCAGGGAGCAGGCAGGGATTCGATCCTGGTTAGGGAAACAGATGAGACAGTTCAGGAATCCAAGAGTCCGCAGCCTGACCAGGGGTTCTGATCCAAGCAGGAACAGACAGATGGAGGGTTCCAGGAATCCACAAAGCGGCAAGGTAGGTTCAGAGTTCCATGAGTCCAGCAGCGAGCTCAGACAGAGATGCAGACAGGCCCTGTGGTTGAGGGACAGAGACAAGACATGGAGCCAGGATTACAGACAATAAACTGTACTCCACCTAGGAGCCAGGACACAATCAGGAGACAAGACAAACACCAAAACCCTCTCAACCCACTGGCTTACGGGGACAAGAACATGACCCCAGGAATAAATCTAAACTACCTAAACAAACAGGCAAACAATGATCTTAGCTGGGCTGAGCCGAATAAAAAGGAACAGACACAGGTGGATAAGATGAGGAATGATTAGGAACCGGGCAGAGTTAGGCAGGTGAGTGACATGAACAATTAAGGTCAACTATCAGGGCAGCTCATGACACCAACATTTTTTACTACCTGAACAAAGTACATGATGTAAATGAAAACCAGATAAAGAATTTCCCTGATGATAAACATCACTCTGCTGAGGACTTGCCATATGAGTTCCAAGACAGGAACAAAAACGGAATGAACAAATATTAAACACAGCCGAAATGGTCAATGTGTTAGTAGGGAAATAAAGGTCACATCCATCATTGCTTTGGAGCGCAGTGACCATTCCTCAGACCCCCAACAAACAGGCATGAAATCCCAACAGAAGTACCTCCCCTCCAACAGCGCCATCTCCTGTATCCAGCCAATCAATACAGCTGAATCTGTTCCTTCAACATGGAAACTCAACTCTACTATGCTACACTTATCTGAAACAAGCACTGAAAGCCTTAGTTCCTTTAATTCAAAGTTAAAAACAAAATTTGTTTAAAACTGCCTTTGACTGTTGAAGTTCAAATCTAAACTGAGGTTTAAGGTTGTGGTCCAACTGTTGCATTTGTTTTACTTATTTGTTGTCATGTTTTTATCATTATTTGCTTTTACTCTGTTTTTATTTTTCTTCTATTTGACTGTCTAATTCATGTGAGGCACTTTGAATCATCCATGTACAGAATAAACTTGCCTTGCCTTTTTTAACATTTCTGCTCTAACAACCAGCCAGATGTTTTTCATCATTCAGTATGGATAGACGTAGACTTAGACAACTTTTATTGTCATTTTGTTTACACACAGTGTATACAAATGACATTTAATTTAGTACAGCTTTCCAGACAGTAAATGAACATAAGTGAATAAGTTATAAGTGGGTGCATTACGATCTATCTTTGCTAAACTTCTCTTTTCTTCACCAAAACCACATCATGAAACCCTCTTTTATTCAGATTATAATATGCGTTGCAAAAAAAAGGCACACCTAATGAAAAGATAATATTCTCTTTAGGCACCGATCATTTCTGGTTCTACACTCTAACTGAAAAACATGACATCTAGACATCAGATACACTGTAAATAGAAAATCAGTCCATCAGAGGGCAAACAGAGTAACAAAGATCATACGACTATGTACACCTGTTTTAAAATATAAAGGCCAATCTGAGCATTGACTTTCACCTTGCAGTCATCCCACCAAGCAAATATTGGTGGAAAAGACGACATGAATTACGTCAAACCGACATTTCGTTGAAATGTGAAAGGTGAAAAGCCATAATTTTCAGATTTTTGAAAAGATGCTGCAAACCCAGTTTTCAACATCTATTATTGGACTAAAGTGGGACAAAATCAGACCGATCAAACACAGGCCAATATTCATCAACTATTTCTGGACTAAACCAGAAATAGTTTTACTGTTTGAGGAAGCAAACTCCATACAGAAAAACTCCAGGCTTTAATTTGTTGCATGCACCCTAGCAACATATCAACAGTGCTAACAAAAGCAGCCCACACATAAGCATAACACAATATATTACGAGTTTAAGGGACTGTTTATATATGTGGCACTGTTTTCTAAAAAGCAACACCCACGTCTCTGTGTGAACCTGTTTTAGAAATAATGCTGATAATATCAGTCCTCTAGGTTTCCCTCTGGCTCTTCGCCTCCACCCTGACTCTGACAAGAATGTAGTAAATCTTTGGATTCTGAGGCTGTCTGTTGGTTGTACAGCAGCACTGAATATATTTTACTACTGTTTCCGGGTTTCAGACTTTTTAAAACTGTTTTTCCACTGGTTTTACTATCTATTGATCACATTAATCACTCGGTGGAGTGGAATATTTCAGCATGCATCTGCTAAGTAGGTTAGATTTCACCAATCTAAGGATTCTTACTTTTTAAATACACTGAAAAGAATAACGCAATTGACATTTACTTAATCATATTTAGTTACTTTCACACAATTATTTCCTGTTAGCAGGGTAGGACATAAAGCAATTTTTGGTAACTAAATATGATTACCGGTAAGTAAATGCCAAAAACGGTTGCATTATTTTTTTCAGGGTAGCACACACTGATTTGACCTCTTAGTTAAGGGAACTTTTATGGATGAGTTTACAGAACCCAACTTTCAAAACTCCATATGTCTTCAAACTCAAGGTGTAATTAGTTAGTTTGTTTTAGAAATAAGTAAAATAACTTATTTTTTTATTTATTGAGTTATTTGAGGGGGGAGTGGCGGACTAGTGGTTAGGGCAGAGCTTGGAATGCTGAGGTTCTGAGTTTGAGCTCCACTCCCACAGACTGCCACCCTGGGTCCCTAAGCAAACGACCTTTAACCCCACACTGCTGCCCCAGGGCCACACAATTGCAGCCCACTGCTCTGCAAGGGGATGAGTTAAATTCGGAGATTTCATTTCGTTGCTCTGTACTTGTGACAGTGTAATGACAATAAATAAATAGCAAATCCAAAATGTTCAGCAAAAAATAAATCATCTTCAAAGATAAAAAACAAAAAAACAGACTGAATTTGTGGACCTCGAGTAAAGGAATCATGTACAACAATTTTAAAACAAATGTGTTTTTTAAATCTCCTGTGAAATTTGATGATAAAGAGGAAAAAACACAAACTATGTCCATTCATCCAAACGGGCCAACAATAATTTTCATATTGCTTAAACTTCTGCATCTATCTTGTCAACACAAACTTCAAGACTGGAAACATTAGTGAACAAGGAGGAATATAAAAACCAAGATTTTGAAATGTCTAAACTACATGGAAAGTTATTAAGAACAGCCTTCTACATCTCCCTGAATACCCAGTCTCCCTAATGGTGGCAGCCTTGTGCTGTGGAGATGTTTCTCTTTGCAAGGACAGGAAAAAAGCTCAGAGGTTAATTTGTTAATGGATAAAATTAATACAGTTCAATGTTTAAGGCAAACCTGTTGAGGACAGAACGGTTGATATGAGCGTATACTTCAAATCAGTTGTTTTTGTTTAGCTACCATGGCAAGAATATAATCTTCAACCTTCCTGGAGAAAAACCCCTGGAGCTGAATCACAGCCTCAATGAGTCATTGGCCTCGAGGATATGTAAGGAGGTGGTTTTATGTTGAAACTAATATTCAACCGTCAATCTTACGTGATTAAATGTGGATTTACACTTCAGAAACCATATGGTAACATTGGGAATTATAATAACGCAGAGCAGATAGTCCTTTCTGTAGGGACTTTTATAAGTCCAAAGCGCCATCTGGTGCCTGCGGACGCAGCAAGCAGACTTCCCACCCGAGGATCCTGTTAGCGACTTTCTGACAGAGGGGCCATCAGTAATATGAGACATCTACAGCGGTGGGATTTGATTTTGCAGAGATACGCCGAGCAGGAAGGCTGTGCGCGCAGCTGAGTGTGTGCGTAAAATAAAGCCCGCCTGTGCGCACCGCGGCTCCCTGTCAGGAAGCGCTCATCGCTGAACTCTGTCATACAACCCACTCTTCAGTTCCACCCGTGACTCGTAGTTAGGGCTTTAAAGCGGGATGTTGGACTGTTTACTCTGTTTACTCTGCCTTTAACCTGGTCTGATTCCCCACTGAAAGAAACGATGAGCGGTAAGACACTTAAGCTTGGCTTGCAGGGCAGTTTCATTCATAACGAGGAAATAACTATCTGACAAAGATTGTTTTTGTTAATAAGTACCAAGAAATCAGCTCTTCGTGTGTCAGAGGTAGCGCTTTAAAGGAGCAGCATGATCAGGTGCGACTTGTATTTAAGCTTATAATACTCAGACATATGCAGGAGCGATCACTAATAAAGTAAAGTATAAATCAAATCTAAAAATATTGTGATACAATCAGGCATCTTTATCCTTTCTGATAAGAATTTGGATCTTACTTTAAAAGGTTGAGACAAAAGGAAATGTGTCAGTTTTACAAATAAATTATCTGGTTGGTTGATATTGTTTACACTACATTTTTTTGAGAAATGTAGAAAAATAGTTATACACCCTTCTCAATAGCCAGGTAGAAAAGAAAAAGTCTATAGTATAGTAATCACAGCCTTGTTATAATTTCACTGGTATTTCTGATTATTATTCAGTGTTAATGCAATCCAGGACTTTGAGATTAGACAAGCCTCCTTGTCATCTATCTTGCTCCATATATTCCCTATCAGATTAGGACCAGAAGTCTGGATTAGTCCCAGACAGTTAAATGTTAATTCACTTTCAGTCAGAGGAAACATGTTATATTGTTAGATTCATTAAAACTAAACCCCCAGGATAGAACGTTTTGTTTATGGGGCTAAATAAGTCTCAATTTTCAGAAATACACATATGTGATTCATACATGCACAGGACAAGCTCCAGGACATGCTTTTTTTGTGCTTGAGTGAATCTGTGTGTGTGTGGAGCTTGTCCTGTGCATGTATAAATCACATATGTGTATTTCTGAAAATTTAGACTGATTTAGCTCCATATTTGTTGGTTTAGCTCTAGCTGCCATAATTGTTCTAAGCCGAACCTTCATGCCATTGCTTAGTCAGCAGGGTACCTAATGGTGGCCTAATTTCAGACTCAGTCTCCAGACACTCAACGGTCATTTGACGTAAAATCTAAAACTCAAGTTGTTACAGACAGCCGCTCCAACAGCCTAGGCATCACTGAGCATGCTGTACAGTGATAATGTGGGTTTGATTTATTAGCTACTCTCATATCATGATTTCTTGCTTTTATCTGGCCTCATCATTACAAATGATTCATATCCATAATCATTCAAAGGAATAATTTTTCCTCAATGCTGGAACCCTTTGGTGTCCCCATGACTTCTTAAAATATAATGGAAAACACTGGAAAGTTGGTCTGCACAAACTCTATTGTAAGAAGACGCCCTTAAATACTATCTATGTGATTTCAATCCTATTAAGCACTTCCTTCCCAAAGAAGGAGGAGAAGAATCCGCTATTTGATTTAATTAATTTGACCTCTAAACACAATCAGACCTAAGATAGTACGGTAGTTATTAAAACTAATTAAATCCATTTACTTTGAAGTGTAAATTATGTACTTTCTGAGTCCCTGTTATATATGACTTGCCTTTCCACTCTGTTTTAAAATAATTTTGATTAAAATGTTCAAGTTTTTCCTTATAAATTAGTTTAGCTTTCTTAAATTCTGTTCTAACCAATCACTTGACTTCTTTACCTTTCTCTATGAGTTTATTTTCTTATTTAGCAATGGCTTGAGAAACAGGAGCACCTGATTCTTTCCAGAACTTGATGGAACCACATGCAGTGATTTTGCTCTCCTTCTAGATGAGTAACGTCAGAAACTGCTCTGTTGATGCTGGATTGCATCCTTGGTCCACTGCTTCACAGTTTTTAATTGGACAATCTCTCTTTTTAAAAGTGTTGTAGATGGATACCGCGTGAATCGATTATGATTAGAAGAAACCAAAGGCGGAATCAAAAATGATTTATTTATATCCTTAATCCATAGGTGAGACCAAGAGTTTTGTTAAAATGAGTAGGACAGGTAACATACTCATAAAAATGAGTTTGGGAAGAGCTTAGCCTGCAATAGTAAAAATCACCTATTATAAAAACAGATTCATCAGAGGACAAAAGCTCCAATTACTCCATGAATTCACTTATTTAGAATAGCTTTGTTTTTTATGTTGGCTTTGAGATGAACATAAACCACTGTGATAAATACCAGAGAGAACTCCCTGTGGAAATCATGTCAGACTGACACTAACAGCAGTTCATTCATGGGTGCACATAGACTCCAGGACTTTGTCATTTTTGCTTAACCATTTGTTGATATATATGGAGACCTCGCCTCTTTAGGATTTCCCTGGTATTTCATTGTCTCTATCCAGCTGAACAGGAGTCCCAGAGCCTTTAAGCTCCAAGTCTAAATCACTGTTGCTCTTAGAAAGCCCAGTTTTGGTTAGAGCCAACACACAAGCATCCATCGTTTCAAGAAGGTGAAGGCCGTTATCCTGGAGCTCATCCTTGATGTTTTGAAGGGATTGGACGTTCAAATGAATCTTGTACGGTGTTGTCTATAAATTCTTAGACATTCAGGTCGTGGCAATCACAAAACAGGTTTTAACTGGAAGACAACTGGACTTTCACTCAGATTTTTGAAGACGTTTCAACACTTATCCAGGAGTCTTTGTCAATTTTGTTTGCACACATCAGAGCAAGCTGTAGCTGGAGCGCCGATGTATTTAAGCAGCATGGAGGTCCATCCTCCTAAGTGCATTCCAAGTCAGATGTTAAACAAATAGCCACCCCTTGTTCTTTCTGATGACTTTCGTTACTTAAAATTTAGATTCATTATGTAAAAGTAAATACAGACAGGCTAAAGGGCTGGTTATACTCCCAGAGCAGTGTGATACTTTTAATTTATGCCCGATATTAAAGCGCAGTCTGTAATATGTTATTCCACGCCACGAACCAAGAGGGACAATCACAAACTAGCTGTGGGTCTAGATACGGCCGACGCAGTAAGGAAGTGTGGGCAAGTTTTTGCGACAACGGAGAGACATGAGGGTGAAAAAGAGCGGGGATCCAGGTGGAAAAGGGTCCCAGCGTTCTTGCGCACCTCGCTCTTCTAGCTGGTCCATCTTCACGAGTCGTTTTCCACAATGGCGGTCATACAAACAAAACAAGCTAGGAAGGTACCAAACAAGAAATTTGCATAGTGTAGGTGTAGATTTGACCAATCAGAGGCCGCCTGTCTGCAGCAATGTCTGCGGTCACCTACAATTTTAGAGAGATGCAGCAGAGTGTCTGCTGAAGAAGCGGGGCACATTTGCGTCCACTGCGACACACATGCAGACGACCTGGTTTCTGAGTATAAATCAGCCTTAAAGGGGAATGCCGTTTTTTTACATTGGGCCCTTGATTTTACGTTATTACATCATGTTTTACTCACCCATATGAGTTTTGTGTCATTTGGAGCTGTTCCGAAGATATTCGGTCAGGTTATATCCAAGTAACATCTTCCTATGGGCAACGACTAAAAGGCACAAACTAAATTGTTCATAATGTATTCTTTATGGTACGCCAACATTCATAACATGTAGGCAAATAACTGTCCCCCAGACATCCATGGTTATATTTTTAATATTTATATTTTTTTTAAACAAAGCGGAGTGCGTATGACGTCATCCGTGCACCGGACTAGAGTCATAACAGGCAGCCCAGGCCAGACATGGGCAATGTGGAGTCAACAAGTCATCTCCATGTCATGTACAGTATTTAATCTACCCAGCCAATTAACCAGGTGAGTCCAATCTGCACAGGTTAATTCACGGTGAAGATTGGACTCACCTGCTTCAGTGGCTGGGTAAAACAAATACATGACATGGAGATGACTTGTTGACTCCACATTGCCCATGTCTGGCCCGGGCCACAGGCAGCTACGCTCTACCCTTTCTATTAATTCGGCTAGCTAAACAAAATCGCTCAATTCCATTTCAAGAGCAGACATCTGTGTTAGTAGCACTAGACATCTTCTAGGCATGTGAGTAAAACTAGCAGCAGTTCAGAGGACAGGATGAATGAACAGTAGCCAGCGCCTGCGGATGACGTCATACACACTCCGCTTTGTTTTTAAAAGATTCAATTATAAAAAAATTTAACCGCGGATGTCTGGGGGACAGTTATTCACCTACATGTTATGAATGATAAATGATAAATTATGAACATTTTAGTTTGTGCCTTCAACTCTTTTGCCCATAGGAAGACGTTACTTGGATATAACTTAATGGAATATCTTCAGAACAGCTCCAAATGACACAAAACTCATATGGGTGAGTAGAACATGATGTAATAACGTAAAATCAAGGGCCCAATGTGAAAAAACAGTATTCCCTTTAACTGGGAGAGGGCCCCAGAATCTAGTGCTAGTTAAGGCGCCTTTAAAGCTCAGAAAAACTCTGCCCAAACAGGCCAGAGTGTTTTACAAGTTATCAATAGATCAATCTGTTGAAAACTAGTTCAGAAAGATCATTTGCATGAATTAATAATGAATATAAATAGTTCAAACATTGACTGCTTTTATCCTAGATTTAGGTTCTACCCATTAGTCAAGTTATTTTGTTCTGGTCTTTATTTATCCGTTGAACATTCAACAGATCTTTATCTTGATAATAACTACTTGTTTTAAGTATCTGGAATTATCATAGATAGCAGGTATCACAGATTGTGAGCATTTTTGTCTTGATAGTACTGAGCTGTGGTGATCATGTGAGGGCAAAGTCTCTTTTGGCCATTTCTGGGTAATAACAGTGCTTCCAAAGCATCCAGGAACACGCCTTAACCTGTCTGTTTGCTTTAAACCCTCCAGCTGCTAGCTTTTACTCATAGTTTTAATAACACACTTGGAAACAGCAGAGATGTGATGGATAAATAGCCTCAATAACAACTTATTTTGTTGTTGCCAAGGGTATCAAAAAAAAAAACCAAAAAAGTGATGTGATTCAGCTTGCAGTTCAAATCAGGGTCGATGGAGTTGTTGTTGTGTTGCAGTGTGTTTAGTTCAGAAATAGTTCTCTGGATTATTTCTGGTAAATATGAGGATAACTGATAACATCGATATGTTTAAGTTGGATTAAAAAATTGCAGCTTTTATTGAAATATTCTGTTGCTGCTTCCTGGAGTGAATGCACAGAGAAAGCTTTGGGATGTGGTCGGCTGGTTTGTTTTTAGGTTGTTGAACATGAGTCACGCATTAGTTTTCATTCCTGTGCTCTGAGATAATGACCTACAGAGTCTTCACTGCCACACATGAGCACACAGGGCAAGACCTTTTGTTAGATTAACATACTCGGCCACTGATTGTTCCGGTCAGATGCTGACATGCACTCATTACTGGCTTTGATGTCAGAACAAAGATGGGCTTTCAATTATGTATTTGAGCTCTTCTTCTGTATGGCTGGATTAATAGAAGAGAATGCAAATTCACTACTTTTAAAAGGGTAACCATTGCATGCTACTGTTTTTTTTGTTGTCTTATTCCTTAACATACAGTAAGTTGCATTAAGAACAGTATTAGAAATTCTAGAGACTGTTGACATTGATTTTTTTCCATACATTTAAGCTTAATCTCTGCATAGATTGAGCATGCTTAGGTTGGTGATATTCCAGAGGCCCAATATTTAACTACTTTTTATGTATTGCAAAACCAGTCTGGGTTGTTTGAGATCATTTCCTGTTGTAGCTTCAGAAACAAGTTTCGGTCACCTAGGTGCGGATTTCTGGTTAATATTAAATTTCTATTTTAATTTCTACTGTCTATATATTGTGACTGGTTTAATTATACAATTTTGTATCAAAATAAGATATTTTAATTCGTGGTTAATTGGTATCATGCTGCATTAATGAACAGAACTGATTTGAAATGGAGGAAATGAGAGCTCTTTCCACATTGCTTCCTTCATTTTATACAGTGGACTAGTGGGACTGGGAGCAAAATAGACCCTCTGCATGTTGCAAGTTTCTGAGTTTAAACTAAATCCTCTTTGGACAGTGAAATAGGTTTCCCTTTATTTGCTTTCTTGATTGTTCCTAATTGATTTCCTTTCATCTCAAAGTGAGAGTCATGCTCAGCTTAAACTGTGAAACACATCCCAACTATTTACCCATTTTTATTTGGGCTGTACAGTATGTGTATATTTAAGCTTTTATAAGTTTTGACTATTCAGATTTTCACCATACATACACTGCAAAATTTTAAATATCAGTACTTGCTCAAAATAGATGGATTTTCCATTGTTTTGAGCACATTAGTGAGACCATTTGCCAATGGAATAAGTAGATTTAAGTTTGAAAGAAGAAAATAAGAAAAGACAAACTGTAAACACCACCTCACTGGTCAAAAGGGCACCAAAGCTCTTGTTCTTCCTTCGGAGGATGAGGAGGGCCCACCTGCCCCCACCAGTCCTAACCACCATTACAGAATAGAGAGCGTTCTGTCCAGCTGTCTCACAGTCTGGTGTGGAGGCTGCAGCACCTCAGACTGGAAGAAAGTGAGAAGAGTGGTGAAAACAGCAGAGAGGATCATCGGGGCTCCTCTTCCCTCCATTACAGACATTTCATCCAAGCGGTGCATGTCCAGAGCCCATAACATTATCAGTGACCCCTCACACCCCCACCGTGGACTATTCTCCCTGCTGCCCTCTGGGAAGAGGCTTCGCAGCATTCCATGCAAGACCAGCAGGTTCTGAAACAGCTTCTTCTCCACTGCCGTCAGACTGCTGAACTGTTGAAAAACTCTAAATCATGTCACAGACTTTGCATCACACTGATAACACCAAACCAAAAATACTGCATATTTGCACCATATATATTTAATGCTCACAACGTCCATATTAATGCATTTTTTGCACAATGTTTTTTCTCCCACACTGTTTGCATTTGATCTCTGCTGCACTTTATGGAATGGAAATGTTGATTTACTGTCTGGAAAGCTGTATTAAACACAATTTCTTTTGTATACACTCTATTTATATAAAGTGACAATAAAAAGTTGTCTAAGTCTAGAGAATATGCATTCATAGAATAACCCATATTATTCCAGTCATTTCATGAGAGGATGTAGAGATGTTATTCCCACTTTATGAGCATATGTGTGCTTCCGCCCTCAGCCTGCACTGTGTTCTTATCTCATCTAGATGTCTTTCTTTTCCTCACAGATGGTTGTTTATTTTGTAATCTTAAAACTGTTAAATCCTTCTTTTAGGAAGATACCTAGAGTATATAACAAGGATTCTAGATGGCTTATTTGAGGGGGCAAAAAAAACATTCGGGAATTCCCTGGCAGATTCCCATCTTTTTAACTCAGGGTGGAGTAAAACCTACGATCTATTGCATATGTTCATCTGAATTCATTCCATTTTTGAAAGAGAACATGTTGATAATTGTTTTTAAGAAATTACATATTCCAAAAAGGTTTGTTTGTGTTAATAGGACATTATTTGCTAGCCATGCACTCTCACAGATATAAAGATACATAAAAGCCAGCAGACAATAACAAATTCCGGTTGACTTCCCTCGGGAATGTTTATTTAGTCTGATAGTGGACATGTGCTATGTCTGAAAGTACCACATAAAGCTGAGATAGGACTGGAAGAGAGAGACATGTCGCAGAGTTGCAAGAATGCGTTTTAGTAAACTGATGGTAATCAGTGTAAAGAAGCGCCATCCTGAAAACATCCTTTCTTAAACCATCAGATTTCTGGTCTATGTTCAGGTGAAACAGACTGGCTGGAGGGCGAAGGATATCAGGAAGAGGCCAGATCCTCCCCCCAGTGGTCGGAGGAGCGCTGCGAGGAGCTGTGGGATCGTGTGGAGGGAGTGCGGCACAAACTCACCCGCATCCTCCACCCGGCAAAACTCACCCCATATCTCCGGCAGTGCAAGGTCATCGACGAGCAGGATGAGGATGAAGTGCTCAACTCCACGCAGTATCCGCTGCGCATCAGCAAGGCTGGTAGGGGAGCAATTAATCATCCCATCAGGGATCAACATCAGTCAGCAATCTCATCTGAATAAACTATAGTTCTTTCAATAAAACAACAGAAGACACAACACCAGATTAAAGGAAGATGTTATATTTGTAAGATAAACTTCCAAGAATTATGAAACAGTGACATAAGTTGGTAATTAAAGGGACAGTAGGAGGAGTGGACGGACATAAAGGTGAAAGATTGATGCTCTAAAAGGTACCCGCATCAACACTGCCTAAAGCTGTTTCTACTGTACTTTGTGAGTCATTTCATGTCAGACATTTATGACATTCATCTTGACTAAAGGGACGATTCCACACATCAAAGAGGCAGCATTTTTGTAGAGAAGACTAACAGAGTGGAATTGTTTTCATTTTAAGTATCAGTTGGCTCTTTTCCCTCCAGATGGTTTTTTTTCTGAGCTGTCTTAAATTTCACAGGTCGTTTGCTGGACATTCTGCGTGGTCAGGGCCAGAGAGGCCTTCAGGCCTTCATGGAGTCGCTGGAGTTTTACCATCCAGATCAGTACACACAGCTGACAGGAAAACCGCCGACGCAGCGATGTTCCCTCATACTGGGCAAGGAACTCTTACTTTACATCTGTACACCATTAAACTCTTTATTTATCATGGATTCATAATGGGGAAAAGTGCGAAAACTATAGTGAAAATGTGCCAATACAGCAATAAGCTGTTGGAACTCATAGCTAAAGTCAAAAAGGCAGATAATGATCAACAAACTGAATTTAAAATAAAAATGTCCTCAGGAGAATATTAAACAGTTGTATAAAAAGCACCAGAGTTGACTAGTAGTAAAAAGATTACCACATATTTTTTCCAAATATATTGAAATAAATCAGTAAAACCCCATCCTAATAAAAAAAATATGATTGATTCTAATATCTTTAGAATCTAGTTCAGTGTTTTTTAGACTGTTTCATGTACCATGGTTGGTACATCAGTTGCATTTATGGGCATTAATTCGAAATTTTCACATTAATTATTTGCTGGATTAATCAAAATAAGCTCCGATGCAGGGATTATAATGATAAACTGCCAATTAATAATTAATTCAATGCACTGATTTTACTGTAGGTTTATCAGAAACATCTCTAAAGAGAGAAATAAAAAAGAAAAGAAAAACGTCTAGTAGCACCAGTATAAATTAATTTAGATGGTAGTGCTGTTGGCTATTATGCTATGGTCTATCCACATGTAAACTCACCAAAATGCCTTAAACCTCCTGAATTTAGATTTTTAAATTATATCAAAAGAATTTGAATTATTTTCCAGTCCGCGTTTGGGACAAATTTTAATTTGCTACGATAAGTGTCCAGTCTAACTGTTTTAGCAGTAGTTGCTAAAGATACGATTAAAGACTGTAGCAGTTGGTTCACTAAATACTAAATATCAAATCCACAAAGTAGAAATAACTGTTGAGATTAGATAATCAGGTGCTAATTAACATTACTTTACAGAGATGTTATCGCTAAATTGGTCATGCTAAGTGACCATATTGAATTTTAAGGTCAGGATTTTGGGAAACCATGTTCTCTTAATTTGTTAATTTTCAGATGAAAAACATGAAACTTTCATGAATAATGTCATAGACCTAGTAATGAGAAATCCCTAAAAGATTCTTTTTTGTGAGTCTTTAACAAGTAGGGTACAGCTCTTAAAAATCTCAGTTTGTTTTCATAGCTATGTTTGTTCTGTGTAGAATGATCCAGATTAACTGTCTAAATATGAATGATTAAAATACAGTCCAGACCACTTAAAATATTGAGTCATAATCTGTGATATGACTGCAAAAGAGCATTTCCTGGGAAAGATGAATATGTGAGATTAAACATGTACTAGAATGAAATAGGAGGAAATAGGACTATTGGCAAAATAACATGTTAGTATAGATTACCTAGTAGAAAAATTTGTACTTATCAAACCTTTAATCAAATTGTTGAACCGGAAATGTGTTCACAGACGAAGAAGGTCCAGAGGGATTGACTCAGTTTCTGCTGCTGGAGGTGCGTAAACTCAGGGAGCAGCTGAGAAACAGCCGCCTATGTGAGCGCCGTCTGTCTCAGCGTTGTCGAATGGCGGAAGACGAGCGCAGCCGAGCCGAACGCAAAGCTCAGGAGCTGCGGCACGACAAACTGCTGCTTGAAAGGTCTGTCTCCTTAACAATTTTGGAAAAAGGTTAATCACTCAGTTTTTTTATGTTATATTTGCTACTGAAATCAATACTTTTTTCCTACAGAGATCATCTAATTGATTGAACATCTAAACTGAAAACTCATGTTTCCTATATGTGTGTTTAGGCTGCGTCAAGACTGGGAGTCAGCCAGCCGAGAGCTCAGTAACCTGAAAGACAGACACCTTGAACAGGCGGTGAAATACTCCAGGGCATTGGAGGAGCAGAACAAAGCCACCATTAGAGAAAGAGAGTTGCTGAGTCAGGTAGGTCCACCATGAAGAGCTGCAGTAAAATTTAACAAAAAAAATGTATATCTTTAACTTGATCATTATTAAGGTTCTATATCAAACTTGTTTTCAGCTGTTTTTCAACTCTAGACTCAAGCTGTTCTTAAAGGAAGGCTGAGCAAAAAAGCGTGACCTCTTATAGCCAAAACACTTTCATTTAAAAAAGTGCTGTTTCTTCATATGTGAAAATTAGGTACTAGAGACCCACTTTGTTTCAACTTTAAGCAAAAATGACCTCTCACATCAATACACACCATTTTCAACGACAGGGAGGGACTGCAGCTCAGAGCAGGGGTCATGAGGAGTAGTCAGACATGAATAAATACATTTTAATTCAATGCATAGGCATCATTTTAATGAAGAATCATCTGTATGCATTTGTGGGTAGGACAACTTCTTATTCCACTATAGCTACTGACATTACGCACATAGGCACCATTGCTATGCCTCAAGTCATGTCATCAACCTTGCTGTTCTAATGGGGATTGAGCATAGAACTGTCCTATAAAGATATTTTTTCATTCTTATTTCTTATCTGATTTTTACAAAATATGTGTATAAATAAATCTAAGAAAATATTTGATGTTATGATTTGTACAATTTCTCAGACTGAAGACAGACACCCTGTTGCCCCTTATTTGGGGCTGAGGCTGTCAGTAACAGTGGGGCAGAGAAACACTGAAATATTGAGCGTGGAAAAGAAAAGGAGGAACAGAGAGAATGAGAGGATAAAAAACAAAACCCCTAAGCCAACAAATCAATTTTTGTTCACTAAGGAGCAGCTATGACATAAACACTAGAGCGGAGAGTGGAAGGAATCAAAGCATTTTTAAAAGCTCATAAAAGTTGATTAATCATATTACAGGCCCTTTGATTTATTGATTTGCTAGCTCCATTTAAATGTTTTCACATTTTATTTCATCACAACTACAAACTTTTTAAGACGTTATGCAATTTAAAGCAGTAAATATTTCTGAGGGGAAAATAAAATAGTACTTGCTTTTAAAATGGTAAAGAATGCAGCTTTTATTTGCATTCATACCTAACTAAACACCCCTGTTTAAACTTTTTTTTTTGCGAATTGCCCAGTTTTTAACTCAATTTGGCATTATCCTCTAACTACACCTTGGGAGCACTATCTCTGCTGAAGAAAAGCATCTCCACAATATGCCGCCACTACCATGTTCCGCAGAGGAAATTGCTAGCCTATGGGATATTTTCTACACGTTATCTGATACACCTTTATCTAAATATTTTCTTTGTCTACTGGTTTATGGACATGTTTAAGGTACAGTTCTGGTGACTTTCTTACTGCAGAGTTGTCTTGTTGGAGATTTGCTCACCTTATCAGTGGGTCTCTTCAGTTCCTATAGACTTAACAATAAACTTTCACAATTTATCTTATATAATACTCTCTTGGCCTGTAAATTGAAGTAGATGTCTTGTTAAATATGCTGTGTCAATATGCTGTTTTAATCTATTATGACACAAAATGTGACACTGACTGAAAAACGTCACAAAAAATTGTATAACAATATATGTGAGACTGTAATTATAACACGGGGAAGTGTCACCTGGTATGTTGGGAGCTCTGGGCAAATAAAACCTGTATGTCTTTTTTATAATACATGAGGGGGCCTGCATTAAATTTGAGTATTAAACAAAGTATTTCCAGGCACCTTTGCAGCTCTGTCAACTCCTCTTCTTTGTTTGGTCTTTCCGCTTTTACAGCATGTGGAGGGAATGCCTCAGTTATGATTCGCTTGGTCGCAGATGAATGATAATATCATTATCAAGATTCGTACTTTCTGTTAAAATCCACAGTAGCAGAGTAAATACACAATTGAGCAGATCCAGCCATGGTGACAGAATTTTTTTTTGCTCTGCTTGTTTTTCCTGCTTCTACAAAAAGAGACGGCGTTGAGGTTTGATCAGGAAGCACTTATATTAAATTTACTATCTTTGTTATTTCTGTTGTTTCTATAGAAATATACCACAACAGAGTTATTGGTGTTGCAACAAAATAAGAACTAACAAATTTTGTAAATGCATGTTTAGATAGCATATTTAGTAGCTACTTTCTCTGCATACAGGTAGAGGAGCTGAAGTCCAGACTAGCTGAGGCAGATAAGAGACCTGACAAAGCTAACGGTCCAGAGATTAACAGAAGCCATAGTCTCTCCAATGGGATAAATGGCTCTGCTTTAGCAAAGAAGCCATCTCAGCCCTCTGATGTTCAAAATGAAAAAGGCAAGAAAATTCAGAAGGGAAACTCAGATCCCTCCCCCGGAGTCAATGTAAGTCTATGCACATTAAAAAAAAGATGCATGTTGAGGTCATTTAATGTTCTAATAAGAGGGTCTCTGCTTATCTCAGGCCCTGATGGATATCCTGCAGCAGGACCGCAGGGAGGCTGCAGAACAGAGGCAGGAGCTCTGTCAAATCATCACCAGACTTCAGGGAGAGCTACAGAACGCCGAGGAGAACAGAGACAAGGTAAAGAAAAACACATTTATCCAGGGCAACCAGATANCAGAGACAAGGAAAAGAAAAACACATTTATCCAGGGCAACCAGATACTTCCCAGGCTTCCCATTTACTTTTTTCTTTTTTTTTTACATTCAAAGACTGATTAAATGTAAACTTTTGATACACCTGGTCATAACAAAGTCAGAAATGTTCACTATAAGCTTTTACAATTTCTAACAAAAATGGAAATAGAATTTTTTAATATAGATACACTATGGTCAAAAGTATGCCAGCATACACATATGAACTTAGGTGACATCTTAGTCTGTAAGGCTACGTTCACACAGCAGCCTGAAGTGACCCAAATCAGTTTTTTTTCCCGTATGCGACCTGTATCAGATTTTTTCAGTCTGAACTACACAGGTCCGATTTTTCCTGAATCCGATACGTATCCGATCTTTTAATATGCGACCTGTTTGCAACAACAACAACCGTGACTGACAATAATGCAGAGAGCAGTCTTTATTTTCAACCATCTTGAAAAGGTTGTATTGTTAATGCACTGGCTGAGGTGGAAAAAGATCACCAGACGCGCTCCAGCAATACCATCCATGTTTACTTCCGTAAACAAAGAGCTTGTGATGTCATTGCGTCCTCTACTGAGCGTGCGGGACACTTGAGTTGTATGAATGCAATTCAAAAAGGAGATAAAATACAAGTTGCATTCGGAAATGTGAACAGCAATGCTAAAGAATCGGATTTCATAAAAATATCAGAACTGAGTATCAAGGCATGCCGTGCGAACTAGCCAAAAAGACATGATGGCGTTTTCTAATGATACCGCCACTATTGGACAAATATAGAACTGCAGCACTGTTCTGCTCGTTCTCGTTGTTCTACCTCAGACTTAAAAAGTTGTTTTTTTTCTTTTTCCTTTATCACCTTACCTGTAGTTGCATTGGTGTAGGAATTCAGTTGAATGCCGGTTGCTTCTGAGTATCCATTAAGTCTACCTTGAATATAACCTGTAGTCATAAAAAAAAAGAAGGGGGATGGATACTCACTTTTGGTGGATGGTGGCAGCATACAGAGCCCAATTAATATAGTATATTAACTTGAAGCACTATGCATGGTATGGTTGTCACATGTCAGGTACGCCAGTCATTGAGCTTGACCAAGGATCCTTACAGTAGAACTGCAGTCAGTCCCTGGACTGGCATGTCTATCACTGCCCCTACATAGTTAGGGACAAATGCAGGGGACACATATCCCACTGGGATCAGCTTCATAATCATGGTAGGCCACTTCTTTAATTTTATCTATTCTACTCAGGCAACTCGTAAGCCCACAGCCTGCCAAATGTTGAAAGGGATTTATTATTGCCATTACTATTAATATATAGTAGAATTTTACACATCCATTGATAAAATTTCACAGGGGATGTATGGGGGGATGGTCATTAAAGAAGGGGGAAGATTTTTAATATTTTTTTAAGAAGGGGGATGCCATTCCCACTCATCAACTTTCAACTTGAGCTGCTGCCCCCGCGACCCGACCCCGGATAAGCGGAGGAAGATGGATGGATGGATGGATGGGCTTGCTTGGACCCATCTAACATGGACACGCTTGACATTATGTCTGCAGAACAGCACGGCAACTTCCTTCCCGAAATAAATTCAGAAAAATAAGCCACAGGCTTTCAGATTCATCGGCACTAAACAACTGAGGTGTCAGTCTGCTCATCAAACAAGGTTTTAGTTGTAAAGTGTCAAATAAAAAAGTTCTTTTAAAGATATTTTTCAGTTAAAACTTACAAAATGTCAGATGTAACATCTTCATTATCCCTGGTCAGGATTCTTTCAAGGTTTAGATGTGTTTATGTGTTTTTCTTTTTCACTATTTTACAAATACAGCAACTGTTTTTCCCTAAATGTGTTTTGCTGGGTTTGTGAGGACTCTTTCCAGGAACACCCTACATTAAACTCAATCACTCATGTCTTTATGGTCTTTGAGCACTGTTTCATAGATCTTTCTCCTTCACAGGAAGAAGCAAAAATGTCTTGCATCATGAACACTTCAAAAGCTCCTTTCACTTGAACCCAAATGCTTAAAAACGGACCACTCTGAAAAAAAAATAAAACTTTACACCCAAGAAAATTAACAGACTGAAACAGACGATGCTGCTGCTTCAATGTGTTAATCTGCCGCTCTTCTTAGAATGGGTCATACTCTCACACATATCTTTTAGTCTTCAACCATGACTCGGACTTAAATCCATTCAAAAATCTCTAGAAAAACATGAATGTTTAATGACATTGTTCTGTTCATCCAACCTGGGGATCTGCTGAGCAGAAAATCGCTAAAAACAGATCTGCATGATTGCAAAGATGTATCCAAAAAGTATATGAGGAAGCATATGCTGCTAAATATGCTTCATTCAATTTATCTGTTGGTGGTAAAAATCACTGTTGTCTTTTAGTGTTATGAGGGAAGAAAGTCTTTTTTTAACCAGGATATAACAGAAAATGTGGTAAAGCTGAATCTTTATGAATACTTACTATAAAATCTCACCCAGATGATGGGAGGCCTCATATAAGTGTTACAGCAATTAGTTCCACCGTTATTTAAAACTCTAGCAATACAGATGTTCTTGCTTTAAGTACTGGAGGTAAAAGCAAACTTTTTGCAGTTGGAGGCGCAGTGTGAGGAGCTGCAACTGAAGGTCAGGACTCTCCAGCTGGACTGGGAGACGGAGCAGAAGAGGAGCGTTTCCTACTTCAACCAAATCATGGAGCTGGAGAAAGAGAGAGACCAGGTAATTTAGAGAAAACCATCCTCAGTAAGTGTTTTAAAACGGTTTGCAAGCAAGACCACATAATAATACTGTCACCACCATACTGCACTGAAAGGAAATTGGTTAACTGAGCTCAATAGTTTGTGTCATGTATGGTGTGCTCCTCGCCGAAACCTACTTCCCCTTATTCAGACTTGCATGCTGTTGTCAAAATGTTTTTAATCACTGCTTTATCAAAATAATTTAGGTCAGTCCCTTGTTTTACATGGCTGGACTGTAGGGAATCAACCTTTCGTGTTTCCAATGGCTGGTTAAAGTCTGCTCATAGGAAAGCAGTCTTGATATTTTTTTTCTAACTCTTGTTTCAACCAAATGTATGCAATTTTTGATTCATGTTTTTTTGTTCTTTGCTTTGCGGTGTAGCTTGCTTCAGCATGTTGAAAACTCTTGGGTCATTTCATAACAATGCTAAAGTCAGGCGACCCTCAGATCGCATGCATTCTGACTTTGTTTGTTTAAACAACCAGCATGGCTAGATAAAGAATTAACCCTTTCCAAGTTAGTAAACATGATCAGACATTTTAGGTGTTGCTTTTTTATTTATTTTTTTTTTTTACTTCAATGAAACCAATATTTAATTCATGTAGAATATGTTGAACATTTTGAAAGGAAGCTGAACATTTTGTTTACATTACAAAAACAGAGGTGTGACTAATTTGGTGCTGTTGAAACCTCACCATTGCCCTCTGTCAGAACAGCAGAGATGAAATGTAAAGGTTGTCTCTAAAGGGTTTTACTGCTGTCTGTAGATTTTTTTTAAAGTTATAAGAATTTATCAACTGGGATGAAGACTTTAAATGTCAGGACATAGTGACTAAAGATGTTGGATAATTCCTCTATAAATAATTATCAACTTTTTAGCAACTTTGACCAAATTAAGAAAACAGGTTTTAAAATTAGATGTTGTTTCACTGTGTTTGAGACTAGCTGAACTAAATGGCCATAATAATAAAATATTTGGATTGGATAAAACACAAAGCAATTGCAATTCTACTGTTTATTGCAACACTTGCCTTCTAGTTGTAATTTTTGGTCTATACTTGTGTTTTGTTCAGGCTTTACGCAGCCGGGACAGCCTGCAGCTGGAGTACACTGACTGCCTGCTGGATAAGAACCGCCTGCGTAAACGCATTGCAGAGCTGCAGGCCAACTTGGAGCAGCAGCAGAGAGAGCTGGAGAAGGAGCAAGAACGCTGCCGGGAGCAGATACAGCAGAGTCCCTGCCTGAACTGCGTGAGTCAACACTGAACGCAGCGTAGTGTCATTTGGTTGCTTCTGTTAGAGAGTATTTTACACATGGGTTATTCCATGCTTCTGCTCTCCAGTCCCACCTGTCTCTGTGCAGTGAGGAACAGTGCTTCGGCCCGTGCTGTGACCTTGACCTGGATCTGAGTCCTCAGCTCAGCAGAACTAATCTGGTGCTACGGAAGGTCAGTGCTGGACTCTGTCCCATTGTGATCCAGATGAACTCATAAACTTTGACGGAAGCATTAGCTCCTTAAAAGGGACGTTTTCCACGTTTTGTTACTTTATAGGTAAAGATTTTGTGTTTACTTAGGATTTAATTAATAGAACCGAAGTAGACGTCGATCCTAGAGCTGCAAAAAGCAGAGCTTCTTCCTCCAACACACCTGAAAAATTAATGGCCACGCCTCTGCTAAATCTGCTGACATACAAAGGAGGTAATTTAGCCTTTTGCTTCAGGTGCTGGAGCAGGAATACATTCAAAAGCTGCACGACATGACCAAGTTGCCCAACCCTGTTTTGAATCAGCACGATACACTGCATACACCTTAAGTTTGAAGAAAACTGAAACACAAACGTGGTATGCATTCTTATTCACCCCACTTTACTTTGACACCCTAAAATAAAATTTAACACCCAGTAAAAAGTTAAACAGCCTATGACCACATTGGTAAAAAGAGTCCGTGTATGATTATCTTTATGAATCCAGCTTTTCTTTGAAGGTCAGAGGGAGAGGAAAGAAACAGAATAAACTAATGAAACAATATCCCAGCTTTGAAAATCTCAGGGAATATTCAATAAGCCATAAATGGAAAGAGTATGACAGAGACTATGTTCTACCAAGACATATGAATTCACCTGAACTCAAAGGGTAGAAGAGTGCTTATCAGAGAAGCAAACAGATGGCCTATGGTAACTCTAAAGCAGGGGTGACCAGCGTTGGGAAATTCTGGAAGAAAGTCCTTCAGATGCTATAAAAGCCTGGAGGCTGGGGGCAAAGGTTAAACTTCCAACAAGAGCTGCAGTGGAATCAGTCAGATCGAACGATATTAATGAATTTAAAGGGCCTAGTCAAAGTCCAGACCTAAATTAAAATGGGAATCTGTGGCAAGACTTAAAAGCTATGCTATTAGCAACATATCCTAAACATGTTGTTACTTAAAATTTATCAAATGTGGGTTCCAATGCCCATTTGTGAAGAAGAAATGCATATGTGTATGTTAAAACTAAACTTAAGCATTAATGTTTATGAAGCTCTATCATATTAAATCCCAATGAAAGTCATTAAAATGCGTGTTGCTACATTAAAAAATGTAAATGGGGTCAAGTTGCATGGAGATCTTTTGAAAGAAATTGCATAAAATCGAAAATTAGAAATGTGTGTATGTTTATGTCAATAACGCTAAAACCTTAGCTTACCCTCCCTCAGTTTTTATAATTATTGCTGCTTGGTTATAATACACATTTAGGTATCTGGTTCTACTGTCAGTAATCTGTTCTGTATGTTTTATTAATCTATGTTGATTTAGAATGCAATGCTTTTCCTCGTATCGTGAGACAGGATTTGTATGACTCACATTGCCCTATCCTGCTCAGACACCTTTACTTCCTTCTGTCAATTTATTATGAAAGGAATGTATTTCCTTGAGTTAGATTTAGTCTTGTTGTTGCCTGGTGTAAAACCATCTTATGTAACTATCAGCAAGTTTCTACATGTCCAACCAAATCCTACTTCCCAGAAGTGATGCAATGTCTCATGTTTTGTTTGTTGCAGGCGCCACCTAGTGGACAAAGCACTGAGAACTCTGAGGGTTAGCAAACTGAACTGAAAGATGGTTTTTCAATGAAAAATACTTTTATACTTTTTTTTTTTTTTTTTTATATAAAGAAGCTTATAATTTTATTTTCTCTATTCATTTAGATTCTGTTTACAACTCAGAGGAGAACCTGGTGTGCTCGGTGAGTTTTTCAAAATATGTTCGACCCCAGTATGTTCGTTGAGCAGGAATCACCATTTTAACATTTGCTTTGGTTTCCTCAGTTAAAAGATAACGAAAAGCAAATAAATCGTCTATCCACGTTCGCCTTTCCTCCATGCATGAACTCCATCAACAGACGGTTTAACTCAGAGTGAGTTTATCCCTCCACTTTGACCTTTTTAGCTGTATTTTACAGTTGTTTTAACCACATTGTCATTTCTCTGTTTCTATGAAGCTTTGATTTGGAGTCTTGGGGCAGTGATGATAATGATATTATTCCAGGTATGTTTACAACAGTTTGGCTTCAAGCTTGACAGCTTTTATTTGGGGATGATTAACCACACTTAAAAAATGCTGCCTTTTTTTTTTCCTTTAGGGGAACAGAGTGAACCTTCGCTGTCGGACTCCTGGACCTCTTTGCATTCTCATCTCTTTCCCCCTGATTTGGTCAACCCATCCAGCCCTATTGTTTCCAGGTACCACCTCAACACAAATCACCGTAATGGGGAAAGAAAGCTAAAGTTTGATGCAAAATGGGGAATTAAGAATACAGCTAAACAATCTCTAAATAATTTTGATAATTTTTCTCATTTTGAAACATTATAACTGCAATCTACCCCATTCGTTCTAACCTGCTTCCCCTTTAAGGCTAAAGAAAAAACATCTGCACAGCACCATAAAAGCACCATCATAGTGTTTTTCTTGTAGAACAAGACATTCATTTTTTGGTTAACTGTGTCCCTTGATGGCCAAGCGTCTCATTTAAAAAATATTGCACCAAAAATACAACAAACAAAAAAAAACATGCAGCAAATGAAAATCTGTTTATAATACCATGCACACTCACTAAACCTAGAGATACACCTTTAGAAATCACAGCTGTACCTTAAAGAATTCATCCAAGGCTCCACCTCATGTTTGGCCCTCTACACGCTCACATTCACATCCAGATGTGATGTTATTCAATGTAGATCAATGTTATTTAAAGGTTACCCATGGCAACCGCAGGAAAGAGAGCAAAAATAACTAATCATAGTTTAACCAAAGTAGGAATGGATGTGTTGGTGAATATCAGATAAATATGTTTGATGGCCACAATGGTGGGTAATAAGAAACCCAGAGCAGTTAAGAGCTGTAATTAATTTACCTAACAAAAAAAATGCAAACATCTCCATACATATGGAGGATGACAAGTGCTACAATTTAACAAATGAAGACTTTATAAGATAATTTTTCCATATGTGTCATTTACTTATTAAAACTGAAAATAAATATAGAATTTATTTAATCGATAGATAGTTAATTTTAATGGGTATATTAAATATAGTGATTATATACGTACTATAGATAATATAGCTGTTTCATGATATCATAAATTAAATCATTTTCCTGCACTGAAACACACCAGGAATAATTTAAACTGTCACACTTCCATCAAAGTTGAGGAGGCGGGACTCCTTGGAAAACTTGACACATGGTTGGCTGTACCTCACTGAGCAAGATACAAAAAAAATTCTTCCTGGTTTTTATTCAGAAGTTAAGATTATCAATGGAAAAGGTGGAAATAACTTCAAAAACATGTAGCATTTTTTGGGTTTTTTTACAGCAAATTAATATTTGAAGAAATCCAGCCTCTATATTTCTGCTTTGTTTTAAATATATCTTATAAGCTTACGAGACAGCTAACTGTGGTCTAGAGTGGTGAGAACAACCAGAGACTTCAGCAGAATCAAAGTTAGACCAGCCCACTGAGTAAAGTCAGCTCATGTTTTCTCACTAACTTTTTACCAAACTATGGATCTAGAGGCTGGAATCGCTGACCTAATGTGCTGTAGATAAATGGCAACACGTTTTGGAAATTATTTACACTTGAAATGTGTAAATAATAATGCAAAAGTGTTGATATTAGAGTAAGAGAAAACCAGAAGTTGTCTTATCGTGCTCTGAGAGAAACAGCCAATCAGACTTCTTGGTTTCTATGGAGTCTCGCCTCTTTGACTTTGATGGATTTGTGACAGTTTAAATGAAGTGCTTCAGTGCAGAAAAATTATATTATCTATTAAATAATTATATTTATCTCTTAAAATAAACAAAATATTTAACTAAAGCCCAATTACTTTAAAAAAAATGAGTTACAGACAAAAAATTCCGCAAAAAATAAAATAAAAGTCGACTCATTTGGATATACCGGCGCATTCTTAATCCTGGATCTTTAACAGGATGTCTGTGGCATAAGGCCTTGCCCTTTTCCACGGACGTTATATATAAACCCTAACCCGCTTTTTCCCTCCAAGGTCCTCTACCAGAGGCCTGGGAGCTTGAGGGTTCTGCAGTATCTCTGCTGTTCTTAGAACTGCACTCTTCTAGACCAAGTCGTCTGATGTGTTTGCAGAGATCTGCTTTAACCACTCCTCCAGTTAAGGGGTCACTTCCCTGAGGGCTTAAATGACATGGGGCACCACTGATGCCTTGACCTTCCAGTTTTTTCTCTTCTCTTCTAGTCTGACTTTGTCTAGTCATCTGTAGGATTACCTGATATCTACCACTTCGGTTATGTTTCGGTGGTACATCCCATGTAAGAGCTTATGCTCCCATGACGGAACCTCTAACACTCCACGCCTGGGAGTTTGAGATATATATAAATATATATATATATATATATATATTTCTTTTTTATGTACCTTATGTCTTATGTTCCTTTTTTTATGTGTGACGGGTCCTCTTTTCTAATTACGCCTCAGACTGCATGATAACATCATGATGCTATTTCACATCTACGACAAAAGTTTTACATGAAATTATTTAACGTCTGAGAGGATTTATGGTGCAATTTGGCTTCGGTTTCAATGCTCATTAACTGTATCATCATTTCACCTGCCCAAAATGTGTGTACTGTATACATATGGGTCACAGTCACACCATCTTTGTTTATCATAGGCGACAACATTTGATTGGAAAGTGGTGTTTGCTGTTTTCAGGTCCTGTTATGTGCGTAACATAAATATTAATGATCATTTACTAAAATTAACGCAATGATGAAAACGAGAATTTAACAAATATTATCGTTAACTGGAATAAGAACAAAAACTCGACCTTGAAATTAAAACTAATTGAAAGTGCAATAAGTTTACAAAACTAATTAAAACGAACTAAATTCTTTGAGAGAATGTGGGTATTTTATGTGTGTCTTCATCACAATGCATTAATATAAGGTCAGTTGCTGTTTCCTCAGTCAGGGCATCTGTGTTCCTGCAGCAGTCTGTCCTTTTTATTAGACATTCATTCATTTTTTTTTATTTTGTTTATCTATTAATTTTGTTTTTAGTCTTACCCCCAGTATGTAAGTCATGTTACATAAAAGACTGAACCTATAACTGAAACTAAGATAAAATAAACTGATCTTAACTAACCAATACTAAAAGCAAATTAAACCTTAAGTAATATTAATAAAATAATAAGAATTGAAAATCGAAAGTAAAAACTGAATGAAAATTAAAACTATGAACATTTTACAACTTTTTAATCTATGGTGTGTATGCAAGTTTTTAAAATAAACCTCAGATTTTTAGAGTTTACAGCTTCAGAGTTACCATTGATCTTTCTCTTCATTTCCTTATTTTTGCACAAAGGAATAATCCACATTAACTGTATTTTTTTAGACTTATACCAGATTATATTTGGGTTTTGTTCTTGTTCTCAGGAAGCCAGCCTCACCCTGCTCTCTACCTTCAAGCCCGTCCTCCTCACCAAAGCTGGGAAGAGCCAGTCTGGCTGATGACATCACCATAGTTGGTGGAAATCGAACAGGGATATTCGTCAGCCATGTGAAAGCAGGCTCTCTGGCTGAAAAGTGTGGACTGAAGGAGGGCTGTAAGCTGCTAGAGGTTGGTTTCTGCTAATTGCATGAAGACTTTTCAGACAAACACTTTAACGCTCAAGTTACTGCAGCTTTAGTCTGGAGCTGTAGGTGAAGCTGAGACTTTCTTACCTGTGTTTGTCTTAACGTTCTTCAGTTGGATGGGGTTCTGTTTGGCGGAGGAAGTGTTCAGCTGGTTCAGTGCACTGCTGAAGTGGCCCACTTTTCTCTGCAGTGGTGGGCCGAACCCTCAATGCTCAAACACCAGAGTAACCTAGAAGGTAAGTCTGCAGGTTTGACTCTTTTCAAGGACCTAACAGCTCTAAAAAAAATTGTTCCAGACTGCAGACATGTCTGTAGGAATCTTATGTGGAATATTCCTCCATTCTCCTCTTGTTCATTCTCCTGTGTCCTGCTTTCAGCCTACTCTAAGCTCTGCTCAGAGATCTCCTCACCCTCCTTTGTGGGCGCGGACTCCTTCTATGCACGTGTCAATCTCAACATGGAGCCTCATGGTGACCCGCCAACTATGGGTGTTTTTTGCGATGACATCATACACGTCACTGACACAAGGCACAATGGGAAATACCAGTGGCGCTGTTCCCTGGTGGACCACGACACGGCCGTAACCCTGCAGACTGGAACCATTCCCAACTACAACAGGTTGGACAGAAACGAAGGAATTAACTGCTTTATTAGTAGTGATGTTTTAGGAAGATGCAGCGTTAGTGGATTGGAATCGAACTAGAGAATTTTCACTGCCTTTAACATGCAGGACTTCTCTTTTCCAGGGCGCAGCAGTTATTGCTGATAAAGCTACGTAAAATGTCACTGGAGCAAAAGAACCTCAAGAAGAGGATGGTGGGTTTGTTCACGTGAAACATGCTCAGTTTGATTTATGGTTATAATTTAAAATGTAACTGACCCTCTGAACGGCCAGCTCTAAATGCTGTATTACTGGGCTTCATTTCTGTAGTTTTTAAAGAAAACACCAGACCGCATTCGACTGGTCAAGGCGGTGGATCCCAGCTCTCGGGGAAGCGATTCCACAAAGCAGGTTTTTTACACGCTTAGCAAACGTAAGCTCGTCCTCCAAATGTGCAGCAATCCGTTTCTACTCATCTATAGTGCATTATCCTTATAGATATTTCCTCCCCTCCGCAGGTCATGACGACCATTTGATCCCATACAGTCTGATGCAGCCGGTGAAGGTTCAGACTAAGCGGCCGGTCATCTTCTCACCTTCTCTTCTGTCCAGAAGGCTCATAGAGAGGCTGCTGCAGCCGGCGGAGTCTGGTTTGAACTTTAACACATGTCTGCCCGGTGAGGATGATAAAAAATGTGTCAAGAAGAAAATAATTCTGAGGTGGAAAGAAAATGATTAACGATTTTCACTTTTTTATAATGAAGAAGTTAAAACATCTTTATACACTTAAAGAGTAAAGCTTCTGTTTATTCTGATTCTTTAGAGCAGTGGTCCTCATTTAATTTCCCATTTGAGATCAATAAAGTATTTTCAAAATGATTTTTTTGAACTTAATATTTTTTTTAATCCAAGACTGATGGAGAAACAAAGCAAGGACTCCCTTTTGTACATGCATACAGACAGATATATATATGTGTAATATGTTACATTTTCCAATAAATAAGGCTTAGTATTATGTTAAACCTGCCTTATGGCTGTACATGTTTAATAAGATTACACAATTAATACATTACTTATTACTTAGTGTTGCTGAGAACAACTTGCTTGTTATTTTGCATTAAGTGCAGAACTAATAACTTAAACATTTTTGCAAATATAAAGTGTGTGAAGTTATGGATGGGGTTAACTTATGCATGGAGGTTCAGAAACTAGTGTGCCCACTCAGTGGATGCATTTCTGAGTGAATTACATTATTTTATGTCTCTGTTTATCAATTAGCTAGATGGTGGAATCATATCTTTTAAATAAAAAGAAAATGTGAAAAAAAATGTTGGAAATATCTCGCATTATGCAGTACCGTCACAGAGCCACTAGGGGTCGTGAAGACCTCTGCTATAAAGCATCATGTGGATGTAAAGTTTGACCAACATCTCATTCTGTTTCCTATTTTTAGAGCCTATTCAAGCTTCAGAACAAAAGGACAAAAAGATATTTCTGCTGGATTCCTGTCGTCCAGAGCAGAATCTGGGAATACGGCTGGAATCAATACAGGATGTGATCAGTCAGGTAAAAACAACTTGGTGTTCTTTTGTTCTGCGTGGCACAAAAGCAGAACCCAAACACATTGTTGAAGGCATGTTGTCATCCCATTCTTTCCCCTTTATCTCCACCAGGACAGGCATTGTCTGTTAGAGCTGGGGCTGCCCAGCGTTGAGGGTCTGCTGAGGCAGGGGATTTACCCCATTGTCATCCACATTCGCCCTAAAAACAAAAAGCACAAGAAGCTACGGTAGATTTAGTCGTTCTCCCATGTTGAAGCTAGAATAATGTTACTTTTAAAGAGCACCATTTTTACTGAGATGTGTTGGTGTGATTTTAAACAGGAAGTTTTTTCCGAGGTGTGGAGAGGACAACATAATGGAGGAGGTGTGCCAGGCCGAGGAGCTGCAGCTGGAAACCCTGCCTCTTCTTTACTACACTGTGGAGCCAAACACCTGGAGCTGCACCGAGGAGCTGCTGGAAGCCTTACGCAATGCAATCCAAGGGCAGCAGAGGGCAGTAGCATGGATTGAACTTGACCGGCTGCATTAGATAGATACACAAACTAGATTATGATGGTAGAGGAGAAGGTACTAAACCTTACCTTGGTCTTTATAGTGGCTATGACGTTAAGTATTTGTGCAAAGAACATTTTGAATTTTAGTAGAACCAGATCAGTCTTTTAAGCATGTGGATGTTAACTATTTCCTTCCTAATCCTAATTTTCATGCTATTGTTGCTGCAAATAAGTCTGCGGGAAATTCTTCAATATGCAGCATGTCTTTACATTCAGGCTTTTCACTAAATGAAAAGTTTTATTATATTTTTAAAAGCTGTGCATTTTAATAAGGCATATTGTTATAGAAAAAAATGGTTAGTATTGTACAGCAACCGAATACATCCTACTTTCTGGACTACTGTGAATTCTTTTTTTATGATATTTTTAAAGGCCATGCACATTTCTTGACATGTTTAAGTAAAATGGACAGCATTTTGGTCTGGATTTCTTTTATTGTTGTCTTTATTTTTTAATGGAATATAATGATGCATTACACTGCAAAACCATGCTTTTTATTTAACAAGGAATTTCTTTGTTGTTTTTTGTAAATGCCTAGTATTATACTGAACTTATAAAATAAAACCCAGAAGTTCTCTTCAGTATAATCACAAATTTGCTGTTGAAACATTTGATACTTTTATTATTCCTGTATAAGCTGATGTAAAAGATGGTTTGTTTATCACTATCACTAAATTAATATGAATATTAGAAATTATTAGTTTTTACTTTTACTATACAATATATTGTTATGTTATTATTATAAGTTATTATAATGTAACAAGCGTTATACTTATGGTAATTATTTGTAGAGATGCTTAGAAAGCTGTTTAATAATAGTTTAATAAATTGCAGAGGTGTCAAGTAGGGAAGTACAAACACTTCTTTACTGTACTTAAATACACTTTTTATGAAACTATACTTTACTCCATTACTTATTTTATCTTCCTACTTCTGACTTCTACTCATTACATTTTCACACAAGTATTTGCACTTTCTATTCCTTACATTTTGAAAACAAACGTTACTCGTTACTCTTGGCTTTGCTTTAATGTTTATAAATATTTATTTCACATCATGTGCTCCATCCACTGCAGATTATTGGCTCCATCCACATCTAGTGAAAACTAGTGTAATTGGATGAGTCATAGAACGCAAACACTCATTGGTTAGCTAAAGGAAATCATCAGAAGCAAGTAGGTGTTCGTCAAACTGCAAACATGAATTTTCTCTGCCATGCTACAATGTTTGATTCAGAAAAAGATGTTGAAAGGTG